>NC_056735.1:1062288370-1062588370 GCF_019279795.1 Protopterus annectens
GCAGTCAGTTGTAGTTGCTTGGGGGTAGGGCTCTATCATACATCCCTTGTCTTATGTACATAGATCCAGTCTGTGTGGAAACTTGTGGTAATTGCCCCTGGCTATTTCCAAAACAAGGAGAGAATCACCACAGTGATCTTTTGAGACTCCTTCAGAATTGTCATAATGACATTTGATATTAGTAGAAAGGGTGGAAAAGCATAGAGGAACATTCCTGTGAAGGAAAAGAAAAAGTTTCTGTCTTTCAGGCCTTCTTGCATGGAGTACTAGAGCTGACTTTTGCCAACTGATTATGGTGTGTGAAGGAAAAAAGATCTTTCTTAAGCATTCTCACAATTGGATCAATTCTTGGAAGACCCCCAATTCAATTTTCATTCCTGAGAATTTGTCCTGATCCTGCTCAGATTGCCTGCTGTACAGTTTTCCTATCTGATGGCATGCAAGATGCCTGTAGAGTGAGATTGTGCTGAAATGTTATATCCAAGGCTACCATAGCTAGTCTGCACATATCATAAGATATGGCACCCCTTGCTGTTTTATGTAAATTATTGAAGTCATCCCAGAGACCACAGATGATTGGTAGAGTTGGTAGAATTTATACGTTCCAACATCTGTTTTATATTTATGTGTTTTAATCTGTCTTTTCTGACTATACTTTTACCACAGTAGACACTCTCCCAAAGGTAAAGTGTGAGGAGCCTCTTGTGACTATCTATGCTGGAGCTGGAAGGGAGAATGGGAGACCAGGATTCTGAAAAAAAAATGGTGACTCCACCAGAACATCTACTTTTTTCACAAACCTTCAAACTGGAATCTGGAATGTAAGGAGTCATTGAGCTGGGTATATCATGCTTTTTAAAGAAGTCTGAAGGGGTAGAATTAAACCCATTCACAGGCTTGGGGAAGGTAAGCAGAAACACCTGAGAAGTCTTTTGAATCAGCATACATCTATCATCACAATTTTTAATGATCCATATAGCAGATGTCCAACAAAGTAATTCTCCATCGAAGGAAGTATTAAAATTTTCATTTCTGACATTATCTTGGAGGTTTTGAGAATATAACCAGCAAACCTCTTCATAACAGTTCCAGTGGCAACAGCCTTGGACGTGGCATCAGTAGAATCATACACACATTTTTCAAACAGTGAGCAGCAGCTTGAAATGCAGAAACAATCTTATGTTTCTCCTCAGAAGAGGAAACAGATGCCATAATATTCCTAATTTTGTTCAATGTGGAAAACCTAAACTTTAACATATGAACTTGACAGGTGAGAATTAAGCTTTGCTGAAAAATATACTTTTCTGCTCAAATTTATCAAAAGCTGTTCCATCCTTGTCAAAAGGAGAGGAACTGATATTAACTAAATGTGTAGCAGCATCAAGCATCACTAAGATAGTAGCTTCTGGGTCTGATCTGGGTGTATAAAAATGAATAATAAGAAGAAACTTTATACAATCTGTCCATTCTTGAGGGCATTAAGCTGACTGTCAGGCAAGTTACATACTGTGTTAACAACATCCTCAAATGCTCAAAACCATCGTCAAATGTTGGATCTGAAAATCCCAGTTGTAATAAATCATACAAGATCTTTAGAGACTGTAGAATGGCATTTATGCTCACACTGAATCAACAGATTTATTCTAAAAATAGTTTCCATGAAAGTTAATCTTTCCAGGGGACTAGTTGAAGCCATACTCTCCTCAGAATCTTAATAGGAAATTTGTGGAGGCAAAACAGAATCTGTCCTTTTACAATCATTTTGTGGTTAAAAAACTTGCATCTCCTCAGAAAATGAAGAATCTTTTTTTGTCTTTTTTCCAGAAACAGCCAAGCTGGAAGGGTCAAGATACTGAACTAATCTCACAGTTAATAAACTGTTCCTCTCCAAAGTGAGAAAGACAGGACAAGAAACATGACACAAGTTTCTGCTTCTTTTTAACAAGAATTTCTGAAGACGCAGACCGACTTTTGCCAGGAAAAACTCCCAAGGGATAACTGCAGCATCGTGTCTAGGCAGAGCAGCATTCCTTGGCCCTTATCCCAGTACTGCCAAAAGTAGATCTTCCTTTCTCACCAAGAGTATTCCAACAGCAACAGAGGAAGTGTTTAACCCCAGGCCCATGGTGGCTGTAAAGACTACACCACCGAGAACCAGAAGAAGGGAATGTTTTAAGGAAAACTAATGACTGTAGCAGAGTCACCCATCTGCAACTCAGGCACTTAAGCAGCCTATTGTAGTGCCTGTTTAGTATCGTTCTTCGTTTTGTGGTTTGGAGAAAGAAGAACTGAGAAACTGGTAGGTTGCTCCATCATTAAGCTGAAAAAGATGTCAGATTCCTGGGGCAGACTGGCAGCAATAGTCAGTAAAGCAGGTAAGTCGGGAAAAAAGCAGATTGTTCCCCATACAAACACAGTAAAAAGTATTATAAACAAATATCCCAGCCTCAAAAGTAAAATAACACAACCTTTACCACAGAAGATTTAAATAAGTTTTACCAACATTTTACCATAAAAGTAAAAAAGTGATTTTTCCCTTTAAAAGAAATTAAAAGTCTTACAACATTTTACCACAAAAGTAAAAAAGAGATTCGTCCCTTTAAAAGAAATTAAAAGTCATGTGACACTCAATAAAAAAAAAAAACTTTTTTCATATCTTTAGAATTAATATTGTACAGAATAAGTGAAGTGGGCATTTTTTTCCTCAGCTCCCTCGCAACGAACTTATCTGCCCAGAAGAGGAACATCATTAGCCGACTGTCAATCCCTGGAAGCTAACAAGGGACATGCTATGGCTCTCAAACCTGACATTTTTAGTCAGCTCAGCTTATGATGACTAATGATTTTGGTGTGAGGAAGGTGCTCTGAAGGTTTGGAAGATGGCTAGCTGTTATATGTTAGCAGGATATAACCCATATAGCTAAGACTAGTGCAGCAGTGATCCATATGAAAAACATTGGAGTAAAACGATATCAGTACACAATGTCGGTATTTGTTCCTTCATTTAATTTTAGTTAAAGTAGCTATTGTTATATCGGCTTGTATTTGCAATCATTATATGGGTCTACTTTTTAAGAAATATTTAGAATATACTTGAACCATAACAGCACATTTATCTGTTTATTTATTGACATTTGACTAATGGGAAAGTTCGACTGGGTAGAAGCCCATTTTCAGGGAAGGCCTGGGGAGAAAAACTACAAATTATTACAAAACATTTTAAGAACAATAATTTTACAGTCTTCAAAAATAAAACAAAAACATTGGCAATTTAAATAATTATGACAAATTAGACATAACATAAAAACATTGGTTAAAAATCGATACAAGCTATATGACAATTGTTTAATATTTAAAGAAATGATAGACAGTTTGTAGATAAATTAAAGGTAAATTAATCTAAAACTAATAGGAATTGTAATATGATGTAAGGGAAAACAGGCTTATGGTAAATTTAGAGAGAAAGTCTGGGAAGATAATTAGATAGCAGTAAGGAAGTGAAGAAGGGAGAGTAAGGAAGTATAAGGAATGAAAAGATACTTGTTCACATTTAGAAATATAGTTTATCTTAGTTCTGAGCAAGAACAGAGGCAAATTTTAGCTAGAAAGTCTTACAGTGTGGTTTTGAAACATGGGAGGGAGGGTATACACCTGATAGATGCAGGTAAGGAGTTACAGGCCTTAACAACCTTGTAGGAATACAAATAATGCCCAGCAGATTTTCTAGGCTTGTAGACATACAGGAGTTTTTGGTCACTAGATTGCAATGACTGACTGGGAACACAGTTGCCTATAACGTTTTTTAGTACTGGATAGGTATATGGAAGACTGATAATTTTATAGGTTGCAAGAAGTTATGTATATGTTGGTTGATGTGGCGGTTCTGACCAGTTTTAGCTTTTCAATGCTATACAGTGGTGGGTTATGAAAGGAGTATGTGCTGCAAATTTAGCAACTTTGATATATCATTGTTCAAGTTTTAATCTTTGTGAAGCCTGGAAGTTAGTGAGGATGGGAGCACCATAAAGAAGAGTGAAGAGGAGATAAGTAGTGGCAGGTGTAGCTTTAGTTGTGTCAGTGAGAAAGTTTTTGACTCTGTAAAGCATCCCTAGTTTTTGATGAGTTTTCCTTATGAAGTTTTATATATCCAGGTATTAACATCCACTATTACCCCTAATAGTTTGCTATGACAAGTGACTTTAATGGTTGTATTATCAAAAGCGAGAACTTTAAATTTTGTTTTTTTCATGAGAGATGGATTGGGGAAAAGTAGTAGTTTGGTCTTTTTTACGTTAAGCATGAGTTGTGAGTTACAAAGCCATGCTTCAGTGGCTGTTAAAGATTCCTGAGTAATTTTCTGGTGGTTTACCATGTTGTTAGATGTATAAATGAGAGTGGAATAATCTGCATATTGTATTAGGGTGGGATGCTGTCTGAACCTGTTATATAAGTTATAAATACACTAAACCGTTCAACTGTCATCAGTCAAGAAAGTTGCAGCAAGTGTTCAAAGGTATTAATATGGAAATGTTATGGTAAAGCTAACAAACACTGAATCATACATGAGAAACTGAAGAGGCATATAGCATTCTAAGTATGCATCAAACTCAGCTCTAACTACTGAGTTTAGAATGTCACATGGTCGCATTTTATATAACTGGTTATTTTTGCAGCTGATTATGGGGTGCATACATGGAGTTAAGAAAGGTTTAACAACTGACACATGCATTAAAAAACAACCTAACAAAAGATTAATAAAGTACTGAACTTAGAATAAATAAAATATGTTAATGTTTAATCAATTACATAGAGACACTACTGCATGCCTATTTTTAGCAATAATGTGTTAATTCCCACACCTTATATTTATTAATAAGCTGGCATATGCATAATCACTTAATTGCCAAACACAGATATTTATTAAATATTGAAAGATGTGATAGCATAAACACAAATTGAATTTTAAAACTATAAATCAAAAACTACATAACTGTCAACAAACCTTTTAATAATCAGATGGTTTTCAAATCTATGCGCAACATTTATTTTAAGAAAAGTATTATTTAACATGAATTAGTACTTGTAAACAGGATGCAAAATTGATGACCAAAGCATAAAGTAACTTAAACTGCTACTAAACTTAACAGATCAAGCAGAAAAATGTTTAGGAAGGAGTAGCACAGCATAGCACATGCATGCAAATTAAACGTTTTTAAAACAATAGTTAAAACGTTTATAAAGACACATATTAAACAGTTTTATTAATAATGCATCTTGATAAAAACAATTTAGAAGCTGGATTTTTGCACTTCTTATATACTGTGCAGTTTCAAAAACACTGTACTGTTTGCTACTGCTTTAAGTAATTAATTGCACTGTATTACATTGTATCTGTTAGTTGTAGGGCTAGTTTGAGTAGTATTGTTACACTTGCGCGCCAAACAATCTATTCTACATTAAGAAGGTGTTTGTTTGTACCCTTGTAGTAGAAGTGTTCTGATCTAACCTCTCTGAGTTGGGGATTGCTGGTCGAAGGCTTACTGAGCGCTTTCCTGATTGGTAGTTAGCTTAAAACTTGTTTCTCTTTGCTAGTATTTAAGTCTCACATTTGTGTGGTACTGCTATTTTTACAGAGGTGGTTAGCAGTGCCCTACACAGACACAAAAGCCTAGAAGCTCAGTTTTCACTAAACATCTGTCAGTGAAACTCTTTCAAGCTTTTCTGCTGCTCTAAGAGCAACTCAGTTGCCCACTGAGCAGTGTTGCCTTATTGATAATCCTTAGTCTGCACAAACTGTAGGTCCTTCTTGTAGTCTCAGTGCTACAAGAATAGTCATATCAAATTAACCCATTCACTTCCCTAATAAAAAATACAGCAAGAGCCTGCTATCATGGATGGGCAGTTTCCCATCATCTCAGATCAACACAGATAAAAAAAAATTCTACTCCAATGGCCAACTCACCCATAAGTCTAACCAAAAAAAATTCTGTCAGTCTTTAATAAGATCCTGCACCCAGGCAACCCTTCTACCTCCAATCCCTACCCAGACAACCCCCCCCCTCTTGAAACTACCACTTTTCTAAATTCATACCTCATTGAATCTATTCACAAACTCACCCACAATGGTCAGAACAATAAACACAAACTCCCCACTCCACATTTCACCAGTACTCCCTATGTCACAGTCAACCCCATCCCGACATCTTACATCAAATCTCTCCTTCTTAAGCTGAAGCCATACTCCCCCTCTTCTGACAACCCCCCCTTTCTGAAACTATCCAATCACTCACTCAATAGCCTACCCCGTCTCTATCCTGATCAATATATATACTCAAGAATCCACCATCTCAGATATATGGAAATCATTCTTTATAATTCGCTTACACAAGGGAGGCAACAGCAATGAACCATCCAACTACAGACTTATTGCTATTCTCTCTGCTATCTAAACTTCTTGAAAAATCCATTCACAGACAGCTTATTAAGTACCTTCTAGATAATAACCTCCTAACCCCTACACAACATGGCTTTAGACCCCATCATAGTACTTCTACTGCCCTACTATGTCCTTTACTCAAACTATTGCTGAAGCCATTGACAAAAATTTATTTTTTTCTTTCCTCTTTCTTGACCTTTTTAAAGCATTCAGTACTGTATCACACTCCAAATTTCTTGATAAACTATCACAACTCAACTTATCTCCTTCTACTATTAAATGGTTCACTAGCTATCTCACTAATAGACAACAATCAGTAAGATGGCAGGCTACCTGCTTCTCTTACTTACCAATCCAAACTGGGTTGCATGAAGACTTGATCCTTGGCCCTTTACTCTTTAATATTTTCACAAACCAACCGCATATTTCCTGTACAGCATCCTCACTGACACAATATGTGGACAACTCTACCCTTATTACCTGTTCTGATAGTTTCTATTACCTCCTGTCTACTAATCAACATAGCTGCCTATCTGTAGAAAAATGGCTAACCGACAACCAACTAATTCTAAATCCCAAAAAAGCAAAGCTACTACTCTTTTTTCCAAAAACCTTCTCTAACCTCAAAACAACCTTCACCATTTCTTCTCTCAGCAATACCATCATACAACTTGACCCACACACTAAATTTCTTGGTGTTATTATCGATGACCAATTAAAATTTGATACCCATATTCAGCACTGTATCAAAAAGATCAATCAAAAATTCAGCCTACACTGCAGACATAAAAAATACCTAGCCCCTGACTCTAGTCAGAAACTAGCTCAGGCCTTCCTCTTTCTGTGTCTACTTTATGCCTCCCCCATCTTTTCTGATTTACAATCTACCCTTTTGGCTAAACTCTGTCAATCATATTATAGTGTTGCAAGATTTGCTGGTAACCAACCATACATATCTCATTACTGCCATGCACTAAAACAACTCCAGTGGCTTGACTTCCCCCAGTACCTGCTTCACTCCCAGCTGCAAATGACTCATACTCTGTTCTTAAAAACCCTTTCCTGTCCTGCTTTATCCTCACTAATATCACATTATACCCTTCACAGAACTCTCTGCAGCTCTGTCCAGCTCCTTCTGGACACTTATATACCAAAAAAACCATTGGCAAACTTCTTTACAAATATAGTATTTCCCATGCATGGAACAAACTCCCCGTTAACATCTGAATAATTTCTAATATAAATATCTTAAAATTCGAGCATAAAACTTTTCTCCAAATTGCCAACACCTGTCACTGCAATGATCCCACTTAAATCCCACCTTACCACCTTGCTACCTCTCACACCTTTAACACCCACCTATTGTGAGTGTCCTATCTCATTTGCATCTCTTTCTCTTTTTGTTGATTTAAAAAAAATCTAACTTTTGTACTGCATGTTCTGCACATTATTGTAATATTCATATGAACTTCATTCTCAGGCCTTTTTTAAATGTCTAATTTTCTCATGTAAAGCACATTTTTGTAATGTTTGCATAAAACTTCATTGTCAGATATTTTTTCTTTTTTGTAACTTTGTAATAACTGTCTGGATCTTTTCTCCTCGGGTCTCCACTGAAAACGGGCCACTGGGGCAGTTGGACTAACCCAGTTAACAAATCATAAATAAATAAATAAATAAGTCTCTCTGGCCAGCCTGATAGACATAGGCATCCTGAGGCAATGTATCAGTTATCTCATGTATACTAACAATCACTTACTCCTGAAATAAACAAGTACTTTATGTGAGAGATGTAGCTACACTATGAAGATGGAGGCAAGACTCTCACATAACAACAAATCAAATGCCAAGTAGGTTGTCAGCAATCACACACACTTCTCGCACTAAATAAGGTCATGACACATAAACCCACATATGTGGAGGTACTCACTAGTAACTTACCAAATGATCAGAGGCCTCCCAAACGGAAACCACACACACACATAACAATGCAAAAACAACCACAACCCATAACACACACTAGTGTATCAACAAATAAGCTCATAAGGTGTAACACCACAAAACCTAATGTATTGGTCATAGGTGGCACCATTGTGAGACACATGGATACTTCCCTCACCAGGCTGAATAAGGAGTGGGTTACAGTTAATTGCCTGTCAGGTGCCAGCATCCATCACTTCACTCAAGCACTGAAGTCACTGAACCACAAATACCAGTATAACTGCTTCATAGTCCACGTGGGGGTGAATGACTTGAGATGTACCTCACTGGACTATATGAAGATAGACATGACTCAGCTCTCAGATTATGTGTCACAGACAGGTATAAGCCTAGTCTTACTTAGCTTTCTACCTTCTTCAAGGATGATGCCACAATACAAACAAAAAATGATTGACTTTAACAACTGGCCTAGCTTTTGGTGTCAGTCCAAGGGGCTCCACTATCCCTCAGCCTGGGAAGACATGGTTGACAGGCCACGCTGCTTTGCCAGAGGTGGTCTGGACCTGTCTCATCTAGGTTTTTGGATACTGGCAAAGGCATTAGCCACACCTATTATGCTTTTTTAGGCAGTGTCAAAATAACCAACCTTCCAACATAACAAAATCCTCCCTAGATAAATTCAAGGTGCTGCTGTTTAATGCTAGGAGTCTAAACAAGAAACTGCACTTCCTGGAAGCACTTTTTACTTTGGAAGATGTTGCCCTCTGTGCAGTCACCGAGACATAGTTCAAAAGAGCGGAAAGCACCCTGGACATGCAGGGCTACAATGCCTTCCATATGTTCATACCACAAACTGAGCATGAAAGAACCAAAGGAGGAGGTGTATCCATCTTCATTAAGGATAAGTACACCAACAGATTAATCAAGAAGTATGAATCTCTTGAGTTCCTTCATGTCCAATTAATATAGGCAAATCTCCCTACCTCATCATAGCTAGATATAGGTCGCCACCATGAAACAGGAAAACTATGTCATAAACCTGGACTTACTGAAGTCACTTGTCATACAGCCCAGCACCTTACTCATGGGTAATTTTAATTATCCTACTATTGACTGGGAAACATCCACAACCAAAAGCATGCTGGCTCAGAGGTTCTAGGACTTTGTCACTGCAAATGCTTTGGAAAAGTTAGTCAGCACACCCACAAGAGGCTCAAATTTCCTGGACAGAGTACTCTTTAACATGGCAGAGCACTGCAAACCCCCCCCCCCCCCGGTGTGATGTCCTCCCTGATAAGACTGGACCATAAATCAGTCTTATTTAATGTAATTATAAGAGCAGATACCCCATCAAGCTCAAAAATGCTTAAGAATTTTTAAAAGGCAAATCACTTTCTATTAAATGATGGTATAAAAAATTTCAAAGCCCTGTCAAACACAGATAACACAAACTCCTGTGCCGAGGTGTAAACCAGTGCCATGTTAACCACTTACACAGCTGTATAGAATTGGCTGTACCTGACCATATTAAAACCAGGTCTTGCCAAAAAAAAAAACAAGCCACTGGTGGACCCCTAGTATAAACATGCTATACAACAAAAGAAAGAAACTAATGTCCAAGAACAAAAGACAACTGTCAAAGCAGAAGAAGAAATCACTCTCTAGCTTAAACAAACAAATCAGAGATCTTGCCAAATCCTCCAAAGATAATTACAAAGTAAAAATAGCCTCCCTAGCTAAGGATAATCACAAGGCATTTTTTAACTACATTTAAAATCTAAAAGGGAATACCCAGCTATGCACTGAACTGGTTGTGGATAGCACCACCCATACTCAACTGGAGATAATAGCCAACCTGCTAGCTGACAGATTTGGATCAAACTTCACCTCCCTTTCCCTTCCAGTCATCCTGCAAAGTATACCTGCCACCATCCCTCTGCCTACTATCTCAAGATAGCAGTTGATCTCAGTGCTCTCCAAGTCCACAAACACAGCATCAGTGGGGTCAGACAACACCCCAGGTTGCCTTTTAAACAACTTAATACATGACCTAGCAGACCTACTTTGATCTCTTTTTAACCACAGCCTGCAACCTGCCTATCTTCTGGTGGAATGGAGGACAGCACTGCTGCAGCAGTAATCCCTCTGCACAAACTGGGATCATCAGCCGACTCTGGGAATTATAGGCCCATAAGCTTGATTAGACTTATCTGCAAGGCTGAAAGAATCATTATGGACCTTATTAACAAGGACATAAGTAATCTCCAAACTCTGGGCCCAACCCAGTTTGGATTCGTTAAATGTAGATCATGCCTATTAAGCATGGCTGACTTCTTTGAGAATGTCACCAAGGCCCTGGATGATGGAAAGACAGTGCATACCACCTATCTTGACCTAGTCAAGGCATATGACACAATCCTCTACTCAGGTATTATAGAGAAACTCTGCAATTTGGGAATTGACCCCTACATTACCAGATGGGGTCATCAACAGGCTCATAAATGAGACAACATACTGTCAAAGTGGGTGACTTCACCTCTAGCAAGAAATCAGTCACCAGTGGCATACTACAGGGTTCTGTGCTGGGCCCCTTACTGTTTGGAATTTATTTCTCAGAAGTCCAGGCAAACCTGAATGGCCTGTGGCTGACCAAGTTTGTTGATGACTGCAAATTGGGAGCAATCACTGAGTCCACCGGTGATTTTAATTTACTTCAGGCAGGATCAAAGCAGACAAATGATTGGTGTCAATGCCACGGACTAAAGTTAAAAGCAAAACATTTATTATTATTTCCTTTGGGAAAGCTGACATCCCTGCTAATTATATTATAGACCAACCCAGCTGTAAACCCAGTGAAAGGTGAGCTGTATACTCAGGTTGATAGCAATCTGAATTATGACCATCACGTATCCACAGCAGTAAGAAAATCCTTCTATGTGGCACATCTTATAAGTAAAGGCATTACATCTAGATATAAGGATGTTATAATTCTATTATACTCTATTATATTATACTTGGCCGTCATCAGACCAATAATTGAGTACAATGCTCCAGACACTTGCAACAATTGGCGAGGTCACAGAGCTTTCTCACCAAGAAATTACAGGATACACAAAACAAGTCTTATGCAGAAAGACTGAAAGCCCCATCACTATATTCTGTCTCATACAGGTTGCTAAGGGGTGACCTGTGACTGGCTTACAGGGCAGTCACAGACCCAGCCCTAATGGAAATGCTATACATTCATAAATCAAACTGCATGAGGATCACTCACTGCAGGGATCTTAAGCTAGCCTCTGACATGAACAGGTCATGCTGGAGAGATAGATACATCTCCCAGAGACTGTCACTTCTCTGGAACAAGCTTCCAATTCACATGAACAAGCTTCCAATTCACATGAAACAGAGCCCTCCCTGCCCCTTGTTAACCTAGATCAATGGATGAGTGACTGCAAATTTACTCCTTGGCTGGCACCCATGTCCCTTCTGGACAGAGGAAGTCAGTATTAACTACCATACCCTTACCTCTGTGAACTTCACTCACCTAACCACCAACAATTTGGCAACTCAGGATAAATATGGCTAGGCTTGTAAGGGCTCTAGGACTGTTAGCCTAGTAACATTCTATGAACCTATGTTAATCAGTCCATTGACCATAAAATCATAGCCCAGCATAAACATAAGCATTTTAAAATTGTTAACCATATTGTAACCACGCTGATTATTTATATGTTAATGAAAGATAAACAAGGAAACGATACAGCAAACTAACAGGGTATCCTAATGTAAAGTAGCCTTCTGTATTCAGTAGATATATATGTTTTAAATGTTGACATGAATCAGGTTAAGATTTACTTTAACACACTTAACAAGCTGCATAACCTAAAAGGTATAAACTAGTGTAAAGAAATAATTATATAAGCAAATTGAAGTGTTAAAATCAGTCTTTTTTTAAAGAAAATTGTAGAATTCTTGGAGAGATGATTTTTATTTATTTCTTTATTGGCATTTGTTTACTGGGAAAATCCACTGGGCCAAGAAGAACTCATTTTCAGTGGAGGCCCGGGGAGAAATGCTCCACAAGGGCAATTAGTATAACAATTACACAATATTGGAACAGTTTGTACTAACAAGAAACATAGTCATAGCAGGCATTATAAATACAATAAAGTGCAATATGAATATGTAGGTGGCACAGAGAAATAATGTAAAAACACAAGGCATTGAAGTAAATCCAAGGAATACTTGGATCATGACACCTGACAAATCTAGATACTTCAGGAAAACCTGACAGAAAACAAGTGCCAACTAGATCCTGAAATGTACATGTTTTGAAGTTTAATATGGAACTAGAAGATGTACTTTAGGTACAAAAATTACCAAATTATGCTGTTGATAACATTCAGCTTTACTACCAGGTCAAGTATAGAAAATAAGTTTTGCATATATGTTCACTGTATCTCGAAAAATCTTAGAATGCAGATATGATGCTAGCTTCCTATAGCACTTCTCTGTCCCAGGAGTGTCCTCACCTATTTCTTGATAATAGGTGTAGGCTATGCCTGATGGCTTTGACCATGCCTGGATCCAGCTTATTCCACAAATACTATGACTCAGATAAACTGCTCCTGCCATACCTACCTGACACTGACTTCATTTATTATCCACGTGAGTGAACTGGTCCAAGAATGATTTTTAGTCAAGACTGAATCCATAAGGCAGAAACAATGCAACAGTATTGTTCCACACATATTATGACATTGTACAAATAACACTACATAAATCATTAATTACTTCTAATTATATCCACTGAGTATAACTTTAAACATAAGTCATAAAATAATAGTGCAAACCCAATGCAGTGCTACAGACAGAATTCTTTATTACAGTGCATTGTATGGTTGGCCTTAATAGTCATCCCTGCCCTTTGCAAGTCTTGTATTGTATGGTTGGCCTTAATAGTCAGCCCTGCCCTTTGCAAGTCTATTTAACACCTCTCTTACATGCTGAATATGTTTTAACTATGACTGGCTCCAGTTAGTAATATTCTCCAGGTAACAAAGGCATAAAATCCAACTCTTGTTAAGATGCCATCTTCCAGACTCCAGAAAGTTGCTGGAACGTTTTTTGCATCAAAGTGCAGTTGCTAATGTACCTGTCATTAGCCCTTTATCAATTCAATAGTGGTCCTAGTGAGATTCAAGGACTGCACAGCAGAAAAACTAACAGATGTTATCTAGTGCACCTGTCCGTTTTGCAACTTAGTTGCCAGCTGAAAATCTCTAATGACTTCCCCTGCAATCGCATGAAAACTAACGATTCTTTCCTGAAATATCTCTTTATAGAAGTAGCCTTTTTTCAGCAGAATAAGGTTACAGGATTTAAACATGTTCTTTTTCTTTGTATTACATCACAGAACAAATACAATAATCCTTCCACTGTTGAGACAACTTACAAAGACAATTACACAGTGCAGATTTCACACAGGTTAAATGCAGCTCACAAATGTTTAAAAGTCTGAATTTAAATGGATGAAAAAAATACAGACACCTCATTTTAAATCAGTTTCTCCCCATGACATCACAACCCTACTTTAAGAAGCTATGAAACCACTCCTGCAGGAATGGCATAAAAATGTCTCCTTCTCACTACTTCAAGTTATCCTCTTCAGTGTCTTACTCAGGGCAAAAGTGCGGACACTAATATTTATGTTGTCCAATCTATATCTACTGCTGTGCTGGATGTTTTTTTTTTTCTGGAACAGGCCTTGGCCCACTTTTCAGGTGACCATCAGTAAGCCTTATTATTTTTGTGAACTTAAATTACTAGTGTTCTCTCATGCATGTGTGCTTGTCTGTCTATCTGTTTGTATGTATGGATCTATGTCTATCTCTCTGTCTACCTGTGTCTGTACCTGTTTCTGTGCCTGTCTGTGCACTGTGTTTTTCATGACAGATGGTATTTTAAATGTTTAGATTTCAGTTTCATACAGGTCTTCATTTATTTCATCCTCACAGAGAAATACAGTTATCACTAGGGCAATCACTCCATTTTCTTTAAACCTGACCTGCTGACTCACCCTGTTTCGATATATAGCTATTAATGATGGAAGATGTGCTTGTGCATTAGTCGAGAGACCATATTTGTTCATAGGTACTTATTAGGCTAGTGATAGATGAGGATCCTTAAAAGCTTAGCATACATTTCCATAAAGCTTTTAATAATCCAGAGATGAGTAAAAACATTTACATGTTGACCTCACATGTCTGCATACATTGTGATTTTTAGGTATTTATGTTATTATGTCTCAGTAAGAATTTTTGAATTGCCACACAGCTAACTGAAAATTCATCATGAGGGAGTATGAGCTGTCTAGACTATAAGATATTTTTCAATTAGTCTGTCCATCAGAGATTTTTAAAAATATATTTGGTGGAAGTTTTGATTCACGATTCTCACCACCAGATAATACATCAATTCTGCATAATACTCCATGATCTATCTAAATATATAAATATATAGCTGCTCTTTTCCAAGTATGCATTTATATTGAGAACTTGTCTAACACTTCACAAATCACTTGTAGGATGTGTAACATAAGTGCTAACTCCTAGGGTTAGTTATTGCAGGGGTTGCTACATAGCAAAGGGAGTATCTTCCTTTTTATCATTCCCTTATAAAATTAATACATACAGCAGTTTTGAGTATTTTTTTTTCCTTTTTAAATATTTGATTTCATTTATGGTCATTTTGTCAAGGGCAGTCTATTCAAGCTAACATAGCCATGGCCTGGGTATATGGGTAGATTCAGCTATGAGTTTTTCTACTCACATCAACCAATTGGTTAATGATAGTTATAGAACCATAGGTTGTATAAAAAGATTTATAACGTCTAGGAAATCAAAAATAATGAAGTCATTGTTAGTTACATTAGACCCAAACCTGAGTATGGAATAACAAAAAGGAAACCCTATAAGAAAACAAGCAAGAGTAAACTGGAAAGAGTACAATGGAAATGTACCCAGGGAATCTATGGATGTGAAAATTTAAGTTATTATGAAAGACTAAAATATCTGAACTTGTACAGTGTCTCTTACAGATATCTAAGAGGAGATGTTATTCAGGTATATAAGGCATTTAGTGATAACTCCCTCTGGGAATGTTTGGGGTTAACAAAAAGTACTAAAGAATGATCAGGCAACTTATGTAGAAGATTCTATAGCAATGAGAAGTGTACTAATTGGTTCTCTGACAGAGTAGCTAATGCATGGAACAGACTACCAAATTACATTAAAGCAAGTACTAGTTTAGATATTTTTAAGAACAGCCTGGATACTTATTATGGAAACAAGTGTTTTCGTATATTGGCAAGCTAGAAGGGCATTAATGCCCATGCTGGAAATATTTGTATGTATGGATGGATGTATGTATAACCAAGAAAAAAAGGTACTTATGTATTATCACAACCACATTTGTTCCGTTGTGTAATTCATTATGTTTTCAAGACAGGGCTATATGTCTAAGTGTTATAGGTTCTGTCAACTCCAAATGACCTTTCTTTTGGTTTTCCTGTGCAAATGAACCATGCAGAAGAAAGGGAAGTGGGCCATTTGCAAACCAGTGCTAGAAGGATACCATTTCTCATACATTGCATTTTTCTGCAAAGAATGACAACATCCAACCATGTGTTGTACTAAAGTGACCAGTACAGCAGGGGTACTGCGATCCTCTTAGATGTTTGAAGGAGGACCTGGAAAATGAAACTCCTTGTAACCCTTTCAGTGATACTTACTACTGTAAAAAGTCAGTGTTGTACTTTCCGAACAGTTACTATGCTGTTCGTTGAACAGAGGAATAACTTTCCTGGTATTGTCATAGGCGGTCCCCGCTCTGCAGTGTCATTTCACTTTCACTACCGAAAAGTGCATTCCTGCAGAAAAACGAGTACCTGAAACACTTGCAAATGCTGATGATCATAATCCATAGAAATGGGCCAAAAGGTTTACATTACTTTCACAAATGGCATACATTACAACATGACACAATGCCAAAAGAAGTGCAAATCCCTGATTCTCAATGTAGACTCGTACAATGGAAGAAAACTTCGATTACATATCCTTTACTATCAAGACAACAACAGCTGACACCAGGGTGGTGCTTCATGTCATTTTGTAAGTTCTGCCATTTCAGAAACTCATTTAAAATGATTGAACATTACTAAGGGCTATTATAAGCTGGCTGAAGTGTTTCAGGCAGTCATCTGTCTGCAGGTATGCACTCTTTGCAACTGCAAAAATATGGTTGCAATAATATGTAAGTACCTACAAAAATTAAAAAACATTTGAGTGAGGCATAATACACTAAAAATGCACAAAACATAAACATATATATGACTTATTGTATTTCTTGTACAAGTTAAAGTGCACCAGTGCTCCATAAATATACAGCCATCTATTTCATGCACTAAACCATTTCTTAAAATTAAACCCTTATCTTAACCTTAACTTCTAACAGCTTCTTAACTATAAAAAAAACTTAAACGTAAGCTTAACTCCACCAATAAACCTCACTGCAAATGTGACCGCAGCCCAAACCATAAATGCAATCTTCATATTACCTGTCTGTGAATACACTGCAACAATGGCATTCAGGTGACTGGCATTTTAATCACTATAACATCTGCACAAATCTGATTATACCAAAACAACTAGAAAAATACTTTGATTTAACTTTGCATCAAACAATCATGTTACCTGTTTACCTTTGTAACATAGTGAGTCTCATTTTTGTATCATAGTTCAACATTAAATAAAATTGTATTAAAATCTACTAAAATAATGACTCGTGTTGATATAATACACCTGCCAACTTTATGTGATAATTCTAACAAAATGTATCAGAAGAACAGCTTCAGCTTTCTTCAGATACACTGTAGTTAAATACATGAACAGCAAAGTACAGTCCTCAAAGGCATTAGCAATGATAATGCTGCTATAGATTTTCCATGCCATACAAGACAGAGGTTTGTACTTGAGAATGTGTGAACAGAATTGATAAAAGTTTTCAGTTAACATCTATCCTGCTCATGTATCTTCAAGTAAGAGGGGAGCAAAGCTGGGGGTGTAGCCAGAAACTTACATTTTGGACTCAGACATAATGTTGATGCCCCACCACCACCCACCTATCATTTTACAAATGTACTCAACCCTCAAAATGTTACCCTAATACATATAGGAAGGTAACACATTAATTATAAACCACTACTGTTTATTTCCATAAAAAGCTATTTTTAGTTGAGTTGTGTTCCTTTTTACATAAGCATTCCTATATATTATATTTATATTTATATACCTCTGTACTGTAAATATTCATCTGCGCAGTTCTAAACATTCTGTGCTTTCTAAGTGCCGACGTTTCACTGAGTATGCCTAGCTACACCTTTGACTGCAAAGCCATTCCCCCCACACACACAATCATCGAGGTCCACAAGGGCTTGCCCATACAAAAACACTTTTCTTGATCATTTGTTGTGATTCTGATGCTAGAAGCTAGTTACAGTTATTGATTACTTTAGCCATTTTTATTTGATGTGGAAGGATGAGATTTTACTTTTACTTTCTTTTGCTTGATTTGTGTGAGAGTGATAGTTTTCAGGTTAGCAAAACTACTGTTATCCACGAGAGCTTTATTTTTGATTAGATTAACACAGTCTCCATGATACCATATTTCAGAAGTGTAAACATGAACAAAGAAAAAAAAGCCAATATGTTAAAATCACCTGACTTTATTAAACTACATAAATAAATAATACGTCAGCACTTTTGTCCCTATTATACTCATGTCTTTTTCAGACAGAAAAGTATAAACAAAGGTTTAAAATTATAAAAAGACATTTGCTGAAGCTATTAGTTTTAGAAGAGTTTCCACACCACTCACCATTTCTTTAGCCTGAAATAACTGCATATCAGTTACTAGTGACAACTCCTACAAGGGCCTTCACACTTCTTCCCAAAATCCACTGCTCAGATTCTGTATCTTTTTCTGACGCAATATATCATCACGGATTTGTCTATTCACACAGACAAATATTCATGCTCCCATGGAAAAACATATGCATTTAAATTGTGAATATTCTATGCCTTTTTTAAAATGCATACTAGAGAGTATTTGATATTTATTATGCAAATAAATCAATGTCTGGATATTTCTGAGGTTTTGTTGTACTCATTTCATTAATGCAAAAACTCTATTTTATTTAAGCAAACAGGAATCTGTACCTTCCTTTGTACGCAAGTAAGACAATTAAAAAAAGGGCCGGGGAAACAAGTACAAGTAAAAAGAAGACTGTGAATTGGACAACATGAAGTGAGAGAAATAAAAATGGGTCTGACACTTCACTACATGCTTCTTCAATGGTATACTGAAATGACTTACTGCTTTTAAACAACTAAAACTAATAATTATATGATACTTTACTGCACTTTGGTTGGAAGAACAACACAACCTCCCTTATTTTCATTAATTTGATGTCCCACAATAAGCTTTGGGTAATCTAGCCATACTTGTTAGATAGGTATAGTCCTGTGATAAAGCCCCATATCAAAAAGCACACACTAGTAGTGCATGTTTCATATAATGATATGTTTAGGTTTAATTTACCATATTAATGTAATTTCTCTATTTCAAACATTTTGTCTGAAGAATTTATGTATGAACCGCATTCCTCAAGTATGAAATGTGGCTTACGTAACTGCTAAATTGCATCAGGCTCACATGTTTACATTTACATTTTTGATTAGACATACATCAAATAGTTTGATTCATACGTATATGGTGTTGCATACACTGTTCACCTTTTTGTGGATATGTGTTACAAGATTGTTATATATGTAAGGTGAATTTGCATATCTCCATACTGGAATAAAGTTAAACTGCAGTCCATTTGTCTTTTTATAAGTACTACTGCCTGAAATAAATACGTACCTTCCAGATCCTTAGCTGGAAACTGTCTAGTAACATTCTCTATCTATCTATCTATATATATATATATATATATATATATATATATATATATAGATAGATAGATATATGGGTCTACTTTACATGGTCAACTTTTCACAAAGTCGACTTTCAAATGGCCGAGATCATATGATCGACTTTTGAAAAGCCGACCATGGAAAATAAACACAAAAACACAACAAACACATTAAAACTGTTAGCAGGGGGGCAAGCCTCCCTGCACCCCCCCTGGGGGGCTCCGCCCCCTCTAACTTAAATATACCAACTCTGAGATCGCACTACAGTGCAGAAGAGGGAAATTTTCCCATTCCGCAATGTACGGAGATAGCGGTTCCCCATGGTCGGCTTTTCAACAGTCGATCATATGGTCTCGGCCATATGTGCGTGTGTGTGTGTGTGTGTGTGTGTGTGTGTGTGTGTGTGTGAGCATGTATTACACACACACACACACACACACACACACACACACACACACACACACACACACACACACAGACTCACATCACTGAGCTTTCTTTATTCTGTTTGCCATGTTTTCAACTGCAGACCCAGACAACAACAAATTTTTTTCCAGTCTAGGACCTAACATCAGTAGCTGATTGTCATGAAATACCGCTCACATTTCCTTTGCTATTGCCCTCCTAACATATTTTCTAAATTGTATAGATAGATAGAGAGATAGATAGATAGATAGATAGATAGATAGATAGATAGATAGATAGATAGATAGATAGATATTCAGTTATCCTCTGTTACTGGCTTCTTTTTCTTTCCTTCCCCAGAAGAAAAATGTTTATTTAAGCAATACTTACAAAGGATGAAGAGTATTTAGAGAATCTTTGCAAACTATGCCACCAAAAGAACTGAAAAAAGCCTTCTGTGTATTCACCCTAAGAAAAGAGACACTGCATCCTTAATAATGCAAAATGTACACAAACTTAATGAGTTTTTAAATATTAAAACTGCACTGTATTGTCGCTACCCTGAGCTCTTAATTTACAGAGCAATTAAGTGGGGATCCTCATTTATCAGTACATGTTCGTTCGTTGAAAACGTAGTCAGCTTTTATTAATTGATGCCATAGAAATACTAAGGTAGAATTAATGTGTGTGCAGAAGAGGTCATGCTGGCGGTAGTGGGTAGCTATCAAGGAGCAAGACGTGAGATAAATACTAACTGCATTTCAGTGATTACTCTAGAGATAGCTGAAATATTAAGTGGCGCACTGGGCATTGTCCTGAGCGCAAATGATAAAACGAGAGTGCAACATTACTTTTTTCATTAGCAAGCATCTGTCATATGTAAAAAGAATGTAAGTAGTAAAACTTCAGTATCGTGTCTTGGAATACTAAATACCACAGGTCTCAAGCAAGATGTCTGCTGTGTGCCACTGTTTCAGAAATGCACTCTCATGCTGGGGCTTTTGGACAAAATGTAGACTCAGTAATTTAGGACTGACAGCCGGTATTCTTTATTTCTGCTGAGCAGAAGGAGGTACAAAGCAGCTCTGCTCTGTATTTGTTTTATTTTAATCTGTGAACCATTAATTAAAACTCAGTGTGGCCTAAGGGTTGGTGAAAGGAATTGTAAGTCAGAAGCTCAAAGGTTAAAATCCCATTCAAGCCAGGGGGATAGCATACAAGTCAAAGGAAAGTCCTTATTCATCTTTTCACTGCTTCTGAGCTGGGAAGTAATCCAGAAGCCATGTCTTACTGGCAAAAAATGTAGAGTCCCTGGACTAGCACACTGTAATAAATAATTTTGATAGGAATGATTGTGTATTTTGCCATAAAATACAAATTTCCTAAATACATATAACAGGAAAAGTCATTAGCTGGTGAATTTATGCATAGACAGGCAGAGAGACAGACTTTTATCAAAATAGACAGACAACTAGACTGATAGAATAATTTACACATATTCTGAAATTGTTCCTTCAGAACAAGGAAGCATTAGAATGAACCTTGCAGTTCTAAACCAATCATATATGTGCTTATGCAAGCTTTTCTGAATGTTGGTTTCATTGTGAACATGTTATCTATAGCAAATTCCTTAAGGTGACATATAAACCATACATTCAGCATTCTAGCACACATTAAACAGGTTGAAGATTTTTGATGAATTGTTGATATGATACATGTCACTGCATCTGTTTATCGGACTGGATAGCTGTTGTAGAGTGCACTGAGGCTCTAAATTCTGAACCACAGGACATGCAGTAAGTAAAATTATATGACAGGCTGGGTCAGGTACCCTATACCAGTATAACTGAAGGAGAAAAACTAATGTGGTATATGTCAAATTATTCTTTTGAATACTATTCCCCTGCATGGCTGGGCTTACAAATATCAGATGAGATAAAATGTATTCATAGCTAGGTCTTGGCATACTATCTTCATATGTATAGATGAGACTATTGGTTATAGATAAGACTAATAGGTGAGGCTGATGGAAAAAGCAGAGTTTTAATAGCAGACTGCAACTAAAGATCTAAATAACTCTAGAGCTTAAAGGTAGAATGGCAATATCAAAAGTTAGCAAAGTGGCTATTAGTAGCCCGGGAGTCTTTCCTGGATGCATATGTCTTCAGTTTATTCATTTCACACATAATTGAAGGAATAGTGAACAGGATTGCCTTCTTTTGCTGATGTCATAAAGAAAGATGTAGCAACAGAGTACTGGGTCAAATCTAGGGAAGGATTTTAACATGCTGAATGAGGAACAGAAAGATAACATTTGAGGTTTGGTAAAACAAATGCAAAACTTTGCACCTAGGCCATTTAAACTCTGGTCTGAAATATCAACTGGGGGAGTGAAACTGATGGTGAAAGAAATATAAAAGGGTCTGGGGGTGTTACTCAAACCAGAACTGAATAATCAGGAGCAGGAGGATAGATAGTAAGAGTATACTGGGAGCAACAAACAGAATGTTGAAGTATACCCTCAAAGGGCGAGTGCTATGTGCTGTGTGTCTTGGCCATACTTTGTCTGCAGTTTTGGAGGCCAAATAAGGAAAGGCACATCGAGATGCTGGAAGGAATCCAGAACAACGGAGCATAGATGAGCTAGAACTTCTGTGACTTGAGATTAGAGTGCACACAGGGCTGTAAACCCACAACATTTATACTGGAATGGGTGGTAACCATACATCTCAACCATCCAGATTTTCACAGAATGTCCAGATTTTTGCCTCATGGTTTTGGTCTATTCCTCATAAAATGTGTGGTTTTCTGTCAAATCACAGAATGATCTGAGGATTGAAATCATTAAATAATGACATACATTTGAGTTTCAGACTTTAAATCCTTCAGAAAATGTATGTTAACACAAACTCTGTTACTTTAGCAACTTTCTAAGTTTACAATAGTAATATTTAAAATCTGGCCCTATTTTTGGGAATTTGCCCCCATTTTGTCAGGCTTTGTCCAGATTTCTTAGAGTAAGACATTGAGAGGTATGGTGGTAACAGACAAATTCGCAAAGGCATTCAAGTGAGCATGGGGCAGGTGGAGAAAAGGTAAGGAGGAAAGTTAGCAGTGTAGAAGGTACTGTGTTAGGTGCACTCAGAAGGGCTGGCTGGAGGCCCACTGTCACATCTGATGCAAACATTTTAAAAAACTTCAGCAATGGCAATGACCCCTGAACTGCAGTTTTCCACCTACTTAATTACTGTTTAGCAATACTCATCTTATTAACCTTTGGCACAGTATTGAAGAAAGGTACTTTTGAACTTAAGTTTAACTGGGTTTTTCTAAGCTAGCTCCATGGTAAGTCACTAACTGGTTATAATATACCTTAAATCTTGGAATGGGAGCATCCATGCTGGAGAGTCAACATACCCCCTACATTCTTGGTGACTGTATTTGTGTGTGTGTGTGTGTGTGTGTGTGTGTGTGTGTGTGTGTGTGTGTGTGTGTGTGTGTGTGTGTGTGTGTGTGTTTGCACATATGAAAAATAATTTCAGTTAAGTTGCAATTAATGTTAATAAGGTTGCACTGAAAGGAACTGACCATGATCTAAAGAGAATAAAAGTTTGAAACTGACATGATCAGAACTTAATACTCTTAAGAGGCAAACTGAAACAGATATATAGGCTGTAATACATTAAGGAGCCTATGTTCCACTTTTTCCACCTGTGTGGCCAAGTTGGGTTCGCAAATTGCATACCAAGAGAAGGAATTTATTTATTTATCCATGATGGAGCTTTCTCTTATTATGTGTGTGTGTGTGTGTGTGTGTGTGTGTGTGTGTGTGTGTGTGTGTGTGTGTGTGTGTGTGTGTGTGTGTGTGTGTGTGTGTGTGCAGCATATCTATTTGGATAACTTATAAGTCATGCACAGATTTTATTCACTGGGAACCATCTAAACATGGTGATCATGATACACCCATGCTCATATGAAGAATTAAGCATGATGAATCCTTGAAGTGTCAGGATGCAGTCATTACAGCTTCCTAGAGTAAACTGCAGGTATGTTAACAACTAAAGGACATTCATATTCCAGATGACCACAAATGGCTATCTGTGCTATAGCTGTTGTGCTCTGTGAAACAAGAGTATCCTTCCGTATTCTTCAAGTTATAATATATTTCCTAAATTTTACTTTAGGCTAAGTTATAAGCTTAAATAAAGCCAATTTAGAAAGATGTTTACCTCTCCCTCTCCCTCTCTCACTCACTCTCTCTGATATCAGTGACCCATCCTGAAATAGGGTGTTTGCTTCTCTTTATATCCAGCCCAGCATATGCATGAATTGCTGCTTGGTGCAGGCATATCCACTTTTTTTTGGGAGGGGCATCACTAAGATTCCATTAAGGTATACTTTTTAGTAGGAGTTGTCAGACCAAGTACTACATTAATATCATCATGTTTTTGATATAACACTGTTCTTTGGTACCACAGCTTGTTTCTCCCAGCAAGCATAGCTAAATGAGTCATAAAAACTCCTTCTTATGACAAAGTAGAATTAACTAATCAAGTCAAATAAGTAGGCCTCTGACTTTTTCCCCTCCAGCAACCTGAACGTCTAGCCACCTCAGAATGTGATCCAGACTTTTCATACCCTACCTTACCAGCCCTAACAATTAGAGGTAGCCACCTCAGAATGTGATCCAGACTTTTCATACCCTACCTTACCAGCCCTAACAATGAGAGGTAGCCACCTCAGAATGTGATCCAGACTTTTCATACCCTACCTTACCAGCCCTAACAATGAGAGGTAAGAACCAGGATTATCTTGCCATTGCTGTTCATTTGTAAATGATTTTTCTGTGTTTGTACTTAATGCCTCAACACATTTAGATGGAAAACACAATGTGCCATGCTCACTAGAAGAGTATTATGCACAATTCCTACAGCAAGGAAACACAAACAGGGCTTTATACCTCTTTGGCAAAGAACCAGGTTAATATAGGCTTGTGACTTAACCAAAAGGCATGAGCATGGCTTCATGATGTAGAAGATGAGGCATGGAGGCATTCTAATTCAAACTATGTGGTCGAAGAGACAAGACTATTGATTAAGTCCCTAGATTGGCCTGAAAATGGAAAATGCATATAAAGCACCTGCTAACTGGAGTTGAAAAGAGGGAGAACAAAAACAACATGCCCAAATGCCAGTGTGACAGCTTAGTTAAGTAATGAAGAACGGGGAAGGAGGAGCCAAGGAGTCACAGTAAATAAAGTTTTGTAAAGCAGGGAAGTAGAAGAAAAAGAATTAGCCAGACAAAGAAAGTTCACACCAGGTTACATCATCATTAGTAAAAGCCCAGACTATTCAAAGTCAGGGAGAGAGATATTTTTATTACAGCTGGAAATAAAATGAGCATTTCTGTTCCCGAGAAATACAGACAAAACAGGCAAGAAAAATAAATGAGGCCAGGAGGGAAGACACACTGACAATCAAAACGTGGAAAGATTGGATTTCCAAAAATTATTAATGACTTTCAGTAATATTGCAGGTATTTTTAAAACAGGTGGATGATTTTAATTTATACAACCAAGCTTGCAACAAAACACTTAAACAGAAGAAATTGACTTCATTAGCAATATCAAGAATATACTAATGTATAAATGCAATCCAGCAGTTTAGTGTTCATAACTTGTAGACTTGCTGCACATGTT
Source organism: Protopterus annectens (assembly GCF_019279795.1). Lineage (NCBI taxonomy): Eukaryota > Metazoa > Chordata > Ceratodontiformes > Protopteridae > Protopterus > Protopterus annectens. Next base: position 1,062,313,887 of record NC_056735.1, read on the forward strand.
AGATTTTAGATTTTAAGTATGCTTATCTTGGCTAATGCTAGTGTTCATAGACATCAATAAATGTTTTTAAATGCAGGACTGAAGCAGGTAATCATTGTTACAACAAGACTGAAACCTGAAAAATTGGTATGGTACCAACTCCTATGATTTACAGAGCCATCTGGGAACAAATGTGTGAGGTGCTATTAGCAAGGAATATAGCTGCAATTAGAAAAGGGCAACAGATAAACACAGACAGAGTTTTGGGCTAGCATGTGAAAAGAAAACTGCTGATACATAGGAGATCCAGTTTTAATATAGTGGACTGAATGGGGCACTTATGAATGAGGAGGACTATACTAAGCTGTTCTAAAGATGGGAAAGAGAAAAACAGACACAGTAAAGAGACAGAAGTATACAACAAACAAACAAAAACAAACAACCTTTGACGTTTGCCCCTATATACAATGAATGAACAAAGAATGGTAAGTCCGCTACATTTAAGAATAAACACAAGAAAACTGTAATCCAAACAGTCCATCTTGAATGGGATCTGCATGAGTCTGAACCTTGCAAAGGGTAATTTTTATGAGAGACTTTGGAAAAGTAAACAGAAAAAAATAGGCTAAAGTTATAAGGCAGCCTCCCAGTAATTCATTTTATCCTAGGACCAGGTCTATCTTCTGTAACCTCTAGGACTACTATAAAGCATTAGAACTGATGTGCAGATCAAACTTTCGCAGGCTTCTTGTATCGCCCCCTTTCCCATCAGTTTTATTTTGCTGTACTTTAAAATCAGTTTGACAAAAAAAAGGCCTGAAACCTTTTTTTTTCTCTCTTTTTCTTTCTTTCTTTCTTTCTTTCTTTCTTTCTTTCTTTCTTTCTTTCTTTCTTTCTTTCTCTCTTTCCCTTCCTTATTTCCTTAAATCCCCCCTTCCTATTTGTATTTTCAGTCAAGAGAACTGAAAATCTTGTAATTATCTGTCAGAAAGTCCTTTTACTGCCTATCTGTTGCACTGTGCTTAGGCACTTTCACGTCCTGATATCTAAACATTATGTTCTGAAAGTTTGCCAGTGGTGGCTTTATTCTATCCACTATGAGGTATACCCATTCTTGATTTATTTAGGTGAAGGTTACAATGGTTCCTGTTGCATGTTTTGTGCTAAAGATAACTCAAAGAAAGCTTTTAAAAGATGTGAGCAAATTTACTTTCTTTTTTATCAGTCACCCAGTAATAAACAAAACTTGGAAGTTATTACAAAGGGATCTGCAACTTATATGCTTCTTAAAATCAAAAAGTTATTCTTTCTAAGATGGTTGTTCCTGCTGTTTCACCTACCACATATATTTCCTAGGGTCATAGGTTCATAGGTTGGTGCTAGGCTATCGGCCCTAGGGCCTATACAAGCCTAGCCATAACAATTCCCTGGCTATTTCTTCCCACAGTATCTACTTCCCTGGACCCCTGTCTAGCAGGGTGACTCTTTCAACGTCTTTGATCAAGAATTCTGTACAAAGTTAAATATAATGGGCCAAATTGATGCGCACAATTTAAATGTTAGTCTAGTTTAGTGAAAAAGATAATAAAACAATAAGCTTCACATCAACATGTACTTTCTGACCAATACAAAGCATGAGATTCCAATGTCTGGTTAATGACTGACTAATCTATTACCAGAAAATTAAAACTGGACAACCTATTGATAGGGGATCTCTAAGGCATTATGGTCTAGGGATTGCACAAAATGAAGGCTCATCGGACACTAAGGAGCCTGTCAAGAATCCTACTGTTGTGGTTATAGACTTTTCTGGTCTATATGTTGTTTTCCAGTCCCATCCTATAGACCCCAGGCCAGAGACACCAAGTTCCCCTTGCTCACCACTGCATTGTAGTTGCAATTAGGGTAAGCTGGTGGAGGCTATTATAAGGGCACGGATAAAGAGAATTTGAGCAACCTTTTCAACCACCCTTTGAACTGGGGTACAATGGCTATTTTTTCATTCAGGATGGAGCCTCTTTTTCACCAGATCTGCTGTTGCTGCTGGTCACATTTCTGTCACTGACTTCTGTTTTGGTTCCGACAGAGATGGTTATCTACATGTCAATGGTGATGCCTCTTTCACTGTTGCAGCCATTGTGGCTACAGGCCCCAACATACCCAAAGCCTTTGTTCAAGTGTGACCTTTACTAATACTGATTATGTCCCTGCAGTTGCCAATTTTCTCAGTACTATCCCTGTCAGGCATCACTACCCTGGAAGCAGATAAGACAGCATCAGTGTCTACTCCTTAGTTTACAGCTCCGAGTCACTGGGCATCATAATATTTTATTGGATTAAAGGCTGTGTCTGCAACACTGTTCCTACTGGTGTCTCCAGCTATTTTGCAGTCCTTTCTTTTTGGAATTGTAAGCCCCTCTGGGCCTTTTCTTCCAAATGTGACTCCAGTGGTAGGACTAGGCAGTATTATCTTCTCTGCAGACTTCAAAAATCTTTTCTCTCAGTCAAGCAAGTGTTGTACTCATCTAATTTAGAGCCAGAACTCCTAGACAGACTGTTCAAATGACTGCTTTGAATCTCTTTTAGTTTCTCCAGTTAAAGCAATATTTGATAAAAAAAATGGCCATCTCTTCTGTTCACCCCCTAGAGAGACAAAACTGAATGAATTGTATACATTGTATATTTCAACATTGTAATCAGTTGTAATTTTGTACATAACACATTAATTACTTAGCTTTTTTAGTATAGATATCATACTATAAATGCATGTAATGTGTATGTACATGTAAGCTTGTTTATTTACTATTATATGTTGTTTTTTTAGTATACTAAAATTGCTGTTAATGTTACCTTATGTTAAGACACTGTTGTTGTCTGCTTGGCTGAAGTTGTGACTAAAATGCTCCAGAGACCATACCTCACTTATTCTGTTAATAAAAATGGAAGCTGGCCATTTGACTCCATTCCTTCTCCCTAAAGAAGCATAAGGAGTCTTGTAGATCTATTCTACAAGCTTCCTGAGTGCTTCTACCCTTAGTGGATATCTCAAAGGATGCCAACAAAGCTGCATGAGCATACCTGAACATAGTTGAACCTCTTCTAAATAAAGCTATTTTTTTCTGACTTCCCGGGGAGTGCTTGAGCAAAGATATCACACTGTCTCTGCAGTAGCCCTGGGAAAGGCTATAACCCCTCAGGGCACAGTCATTTATCCACCATACAGGAAGACACAATAGTGGACAAAATGGCAAAGTGCATGATCATAACTACCACTCTATCCTTCTGAGTACTGACTTGCCTTGCACATAAGACATATTCCAAAGAACTTGGCTGATGTACAATGTATAAAGTATGTCTGTTAAAGAGGTTTTCAGATGAACTACTGAAGAAAATTTTAAAAACCCAGGACACTAACTTCTCATGCATAGTATGAAATATACATTGTATGATATGGCAGAAGGTGTTACTAGGTTGTTACAATCCAGCATTGTTTTTCATTAGTACTTATGGTTGCTTTTTACAGACTTTGCCAAGGATAATGATTTTGCATAACGGTAAAGATTAATTTCAGTACTGTAAATATTTGTCAAGTTTTACTTTCCCTATAATAGATTTATATTAAGCAAACTTTGAAAACTGACTGTATATTTTATCTCCTGAAAATATTCTTCCTTGTACAATTTTGACTTCTCTATTTTGTAAATGACTTTATAAAATACTTATGATGAACTATGTCCCTATTTTGGAGGTTTTCTCCATGGGCTTCCACTGACAAGGGGTCTAAAAGGCCCAATCAGACTTTTTTAGTAAACAAGCACAAATAAAGTAAAACAAAAAATACATTTTCAATTTCTCCTTTTTATGGCATCTCCTTTTTGGAAAGAAAGTTCACCAAAACCTCTAAGTCAATCAATTCTAGATGGTTAGTCAACTATTATTAGTTTTATTGCAATAAATATGGAAAGCCTTTGCCTAAAACTCTCAGGATACTTTTTATTACAGCTATGGCTACTTCCATGGTCTTTTTTCATAATACCACTATAGCAGACATTTATGCTGCTGCAAGCTGTTCTTTCTTGAAGACTTTCAGATGGCAGTCTATCCTGGGCCTGAAATTCCAGGTCCAGGCATCCCATTGCACCTTCTGTTATCAATGGAACATTCCTGTGATGGTCACCTCTCTGGTGAATTAGAGTGAAACTTTATCATACAGGTTGCCAAAACTAGATATCATCATCATTTCAGAAACAACATATCATATCATAACAATGAACTGTAAGAAGAGGGTCCATCTTAAATAATATATCTTCCCTTTATCCCTCAACTTTATGTCTTATCTTGGGCCTCATCTCTTTTTTCTGTTGTTTTTTCTACTTCTCTCGACTCTAGCCTATAACACGAAAAATCAAAATATGTGAGATAACTGATTCATGAATGAAAGTGCAAGGGTTCCAGAGCTGCCATGATTCCTGAGGCATCAGGCCTAAAGGTTACTGTAGATGGGCCCTTTCTCTACAGATCTATCTTTATGATAAGTATGCATTTATATATATATATATATATATATATCTATATATATATATATATATATACAGATTAGATATAGATAAATATTCAACATTTAAATACTGGTATGGAGTTGGGGGTGGGTTGGGGAGTGGAGAGGTTTTAAAAAGTGAGGAATAAAGGAGGTTGGTAAAGATAGATGCTTCTATTGATAAGGGCTCCCTTTGAAGGGGCCAAATTGTGATGTTAATGTGAGGATAAAGTACCTAATTCAGAATGGGACATCCTAAACAAACATGTGTTAATAGGCATTCTTAATGGGGGAGAGAACCAGTCAGAGGCAAAAAGTTGGACAGTATCTATGGGGGCAATGAAAAAGTCAAATTCTCGTGGTGGGGATTTATTGAATGCTACATATATTCAAAATATACTGGGCAGTATTCATGAAGGCTAACATGGAAAATAACATCGTGTTAGCCTTCATAAGACTATTTTCCCCACACTAAATCCCATTCCCTTTTCAGGAACAGGGCTTAGTTTCTGTGGCTCAGCACTGCAGGGTGCTCAAGCATGTGCAAATGTGCCGAGGGCTGAAACCTTGTGGTGGCATACAAATGAAGTGCATGCCTACCACCCTAGCCCACTGTTACCTAGTAACAACACCAGGTTGCAATTAAGCAACCTGGTGTGAGTCTGTGTTAGCTCTGTGTTATGTATGGGCTAACATGGAAGTTGAACAAAGTGAAAGTCATTAAAAGTTGGCTTTCCTTAATTATATCTAAATTCTACTTTGCGCAAAGCAGCATGGAACTTAAACTCATGCAAACAAGCTTATTTAAAAAATATATTTTTTTTTATTAAAAGATTAAACTGTTAACAGGGAAACGTCTCCTTTAATGTGTAAGATCTGTGCTATCCACCTTCAACATGGCCAGAGCCATGTTGTATCCATGTGAACAGCACAGAGTGGGTGTGCTGGGCAGTAAATGTACCTGAATCGATTTGGAGGTGTAGAAAACAGTGCTGCACCACTGGGAAAGCTAACATGGTAGTAGGCAGTCACAGATGAAGTATGGGCAAATGTTATTTTATTTTTACTGGTTTTATTCTGGGCAAAGGTAATAATAAAAGTGGGGCAAAAGGCCAGAAATAAGGACAGTTTTTAAATATCGCCCTTACAAACTTAGAAAGTTCATAGAATGACATATTTTACATTAGCATGGATATTCATGAAGAGTATGTAGCCTGCAACTGACATGCTAATAATTGCTAGAGTGATATATATAAATGTAAAATGTTTGAATGTTTTTTCTCACACTGTATTTGAAGTGTAAGCATAGCTGAGCAAGTTTGAGTGGCACTTTGCTCAGCACTGCTTAAAATGGTATGAAGAGCTATATGGAAGTGTATAGCTAAACTTGTCACCAGTGATTTAGCTCAATGGTTAGTGTTTCAGCATTTTCATGCAGTAAGTGCACGGTTCAAATACCAAGACAGGCAATTCAACTTTTACATGGGAAAGCATTGTTAAATTACTTTTTATTTTTAATGATGTAGTAATTGTTATTTGTTAACCAGGGTAGTATAGCTGGCCAACCTTCCAGTATCAGTGGATATGTGATATAAAATCCCCCATGTAAACACAAGTGTCCCAGACAGTACAGTCATACCCCAAAGTAATGTAATCAAAGCACATATGGGGACCTCATGTAAAGTAAAATATATACACTTAATAATATGTCAGTAAGGAGTAATTAATGTCCAATTCGTTAATTTTCTTTAAATGAATAAAGCTAAAAACACAGCATCAATGGGACCGGATGGTGTCCCAGGCTGTGTGCTACATGAACTCCAAGAGGAACTAAACCCACACATAAGGCTGCTGTTTAATCTTAGCCTTACTACAGGATACGTACCCAAAGAGTGGTGTACAGCAACAGTGGTCCCACTTCACAAAGGCGGTGCTTCTATGGACCCTGGTTGCACCCATAAAAGCAGCGAGCCTGGTCTGCAAAGCTATGGAGAGGATCATTATGGAACTCATAAACAAAGACATTGGGGACCTACAGACATTGGATCCTACCCAATTTGGCTTTGTCAAGGGCAGATCCTGCCTTTTGAACTTGGTCAACTTCTTTGAAACAGTCACTAAGGCCATTGATGAGGGTAAGGCAGTTCACACAGCCTACCTTGACCTTGCAAAAGCCTTTGACACAATACCCCACGGGCATCATAGACAAACTCACCAGCTTAAATGTAAACCCATATGTCACAAGATGGGTTGCAAACTGGCTCAAGGACAGAACCCACAGGGTCAGAGTTGCTGGAGCTATGTCAGACTCTAAGCCAGTCTGGGTGGGTCCCACAGGCCTAGGCCCAGTCCTGGGACCCCTCTTGTTCGGCATTTATTTTCGAGGTCGAGGTACAGGCAAACATAGGAGGATTGTGGCTGACAAAGTTCGCAGATGACTGCAAACTGGGTGCCATAATTGATACTCCAGAGGACACAAACATCCTTCAGAGAGGCCTCATAGAAATGGATAATTGGTGCCAGAGCCATGGCCTTAAGCTGAGCCAAAAATGTATAGTCATACCCTTTGTGAAAACAGCACCGAAAACCACACATAGGGGCGTAATCCATTGGCAGGAAAGAGTAATCAGGGACAGGTACCAAAGTACTTACCAGGCGGTAATCCATTAAGTACGGAGAGGTAATCAGGGACCTAGGGACCCAGGTTGACAGTAACCTCTCATTTGACACTCACATTGCCAAAGTGGTTAGGAAGACCTTCTATATTGCCCACCTTATCATGAAGGGTTTCACATCTAGATCAAGAGAGGTCATTGTGCCCTGTACTCTTCTCTTATCAGGCCAATGATTGAGTACAATGCCCCATTTGGGATGTATCTCACCCGACACCTGCAGCAGTTGGAAAGACCCCAAAGTTCCTCACCAAGAGGATAAAGGGTCTTAAACATATATATATGCCGCCCGACTGAAAAACTCCAGCTCTATTCAGTCGCATACCGCCTACTCAGAGGTGATCTGTGCCTGACGTACAAGGCCATGTCCAATCCTGAATTAATGGACATGCTCCACCTCAGAAAATCCAAATCCATCAGAGCCACGAGAACAAGTGACTTAAACCTCAACACAGAAATAAATAGGACATGCTGGAGGGAGAGATTTCATACAGAGGCTCCCTACACTCTGGAACAGAATCCCAGTCCATGTTAGGCAGAGCCCTCACTGACTCTATTCAAGAGAAATCTCGGCGAATGGATGGGAGATCGAGTTTACCCCGGGGTCATCTCTGTGTCACTACTAGACAGAGGCATAGTAAACTAAACCCTAAAAGGGCGTAGTATTCTCATCCTAAGGGGTGGTGTAAGCCACATACACTCTGGCTAGGCTTATAAATGCCTTAGGGCAGATAGCCTAGTACGAACCTATGAACCTATGAAAACTGAGAAATGCTTTGCAGTGCTTAGCTCTGCTTAGCCAGTTTGAGCATTGCTAAGAAGTATACACTGCTCAGCATTCCTGAAACCAGCTAGGCATGGCTACATAAGAGGGTGTGTCTGAGGCTGCTTTGATATGCTTAGCTGGTTTCAGAAATACTGAGCGTGTTCATATCCAGGGGAGGGCCCTTTCTACTCAGCAATGTTCACACTAGCTGCAACAGTTTTAAAGGCCTAAAACTGGAGGAAATGTGAAAACAAATCAAATAAAAGGAACTACCAGACAAAAGACAATCAACTAGAAATGACTAATAAGGCCTCTGCCACTCACAGTGGCCCATTCAAGATGTAGATGGCAGGTGGAATGCATGATAGTCAGCCAATCACACAGGCACCATCTGCAGCACATCAGTATAAAGTATGCAATCACCCTTCAATCTGATTTTCCCACATACTCAGCACCATTGGAGTACACACTTGGGAATTTTAACTGACAAAATGATAGGGGCTGCTGCTGCTTTGCTACATCTTTATGTGCTACAGAATGAGGGCGCTGATGACAATGATGCTGACAACCAGCCCAGACTGAAGAGGAGAAGAGTGTTCAGACCCAGGGTAACATTTCAGGGGCTACATGATCTGGAGATAGTACAGCACTACAGGGTGGACAGGGACATACTTCAGCAAATCACAGAGCTCAGTCACCCTCACATCAGACCCAGAGCCAACAGAAGGGAACCCATACAAGTGGAAACAAAGGTATGTGTAGCCTTAAGAATACTAGCTACAGGAACTTTCCAAAGACCTACTGAGGACATCATGGGGGTCTCACAGGGATCCGCATCCAGGGTACTCCACCAATGCCTGGATGTCATGCTAACAGATGCCAGTGAGCACATTTATTTCCCCAGAACCGCTGAGGAGAGGAGCAACAATATGCATCTCTTTCACCATGTAGCAAACTACCCCGAGGTATTGGGTGCCATAGACTGCACCTATGTCCACATCAAAGCACCACCTAGTGAAGAGGGTAGAGTCTACATCAACTGCAAGGGATATCACTCCATCAACTGCCAGGTCATGTGCAATGCCCAGGGCATTATCATCAATGTGTGTGCTGGCAGCCCTGGCAGTTATCACAACTCCCACACCTGGCACACCTCACAACTGTACCAGGCATTTGCCAGGGGGGGCATCCCATATGGTCATCTCGTGGGGGATGCTGGTTGTGCACTGGAACCATGGATGATGACACCCATCAGAAATGCACACACACTGAAGAATGCAATAATGAGGCACACGCACAAACTAGAAACATCATACAGCATGTGTTTGAGCTGCTCAAGTCATGGTTCTGCTGCCTTGACATATCTGGTGGAGGCCTGCAGTACTCTCCAGCCACATGTGCACACATGTTCATAGTATCTGCCATGCTACACAATATTATCCTGCAGAAACAGCTGCAACAGGAACAACACAGGGAAGGGGGACACAGCCCCCCAACATTGCAAAGGTCCCCACATGCACAGGGGGACACGGAAGAGGAATCCCATGAGCCTATTCTTATAGGCAGACATAGGCATGCCCAGTACACTCTGGCCTTAGGAAAGAGGCAACACATAGCACATACAATTACATCCTAGGGACCCAGGGAATGACACCTTTCTCTGACTCGCACACACAATAAAAAGGATGTCACCCACATCACACTACTTGTGGATTACCATGTATAGGCTGTGTACTGTGTGCATCCGACAGAGTCAGCCCTCAAGCACTGTCCTCATAACTGCCACAGGCACAAGATAAATCAGTCTTCTTAACAACAAATTAATACTGTTTTGCATTGTGTTAGCATATCTATGGTATCGCTCAAGGGAATAGGATGACCACAGGGATAGCAGCAGACAACTGACAGCTATGTGGAACAAAAGGAAATGCCTGACAAATGCTGGCTTACCCAGAATATGTAGTAGTCCCCTAGGTGACAAAACTCACTGCAGTATATGTGGGGGACTAACAAACTGTGGGGTCATAGGTCATATGCATGGATGTCAATGTTGGATTCCCATACACAACTCTCAGCCTCTCACAGCAAGTTAGCTGTACAAAGCCAGAAAGAAATGTGTGGCAAAGGCCCACAAATAGGGACAATGATGAAATAGTCCACTTACAAGCATACACAGCGAGATCATAGCAGGTCTTGCAGTTGCCTTAACTCACCGAAGGGTAAGAAGTCTGAAACTCAAATGTCTGTCATAACTGTCTAACCTTCAGTCTCTAGTGATATGCCAGTATGCTCCAATATAAGCACAATACTATGCTAAATGGAACCAAAATGTATAGCAAACATCTGGACAGTCTGTGAAAATGTGTACAGTTGACAGTTGTCCCCCTCCCTCGAACACACCTGTCTTCCCATAGCAATGCAGGCACATTCATGTTTGCCTGATCTAAGGATTTCTGTCAGTAAGTAATGACACAATGCATTTCAGAGTCAGATGTCATATATGTCAGTAAAATGTCTGCTAAAAAAAACTGTTACTGAAGCAACTTTCTACACTTGTAAGAGCAATATTTACAGTGACCTCCTATGTTTGGGTCATTGTCCTCCAATTTTGGCAGGCTATCACCAGATTTCTTGCACTAACAGGTTGAGAGGTATGACTGTGGCACACAAAACCCCGGACTGGAGTACATCTATCTCTGGAATGGAGTCCCACTGTTACTATAGAAGGTCATACTGGGCATACTCCTACACTTAGAGAATTACAGCTCATGACTAAAGCCACATCAGACTATATAACTATATTGTGCACATATGTCTTTGCATACAGATAGCTATGTGCATCCTAACTGTCTTTACCCACACACATCACACTGGATGACCCTCAGCTATCTGTAGGTGGCCCATATGTGATATATCTGCAGCCGTTGCATGTGATACATATAAATATATATGGGCAACATATAACAATATTTCAAGCATACACACACATAGACATGGGGGCGAGAGAGGCAGATAGTGATAGAGAGAGAGAGAGAGAGAGAGACAGGGAGACACAGACAGAGAGTGAGTCATAGACAGGGATACCTTGAAAGGTATAGAGTGATGTAGTGCTGCAGACAATTGCATACCAGTTGTAACCATTTGCATGTGCCAGCATGAAGGTGAGCTCCATTGTGTAATACTAGTGAGGCAGGGGTTGTAATATCACATCACCTGCCTTTTGTGTGTGTGTGTGTTTGTATGTTAAAGTATTATGAGGCCTTTCCCACCCAGTACACTTCCCATTGCCCTACCTTTGAAGACCTGCTGATGTCATTCACCTTAGATGTACCTTTGGACACTTCTCAGCCCTATAAGCTCTGTGGTGCATGCAATAACTGCATAACATTGTTATACAAATAACTAGATAGGTAGGGGTTCTAATCTCAGTCCTGGCAAATGTGTGTGTGCATTTGTCTTTGTAGGTGAAAGTATTTTGAGGCCTTTCCTACCCAGTACACTTCCCATTGCCCTACTTTAGAAGACCTGCTGATGTAATTCACCTTAGATGTACCTCTGGACACTTCTCAGCTCTTTAAACTCCATGGCATGTGCAATAACTGTGTAATACTGTAGTACAAATACCTAGATAGGTAGGGGTTCTAATCTCAGTCCTGGCAAGTGTGTGTGTATTTGTGTTTGTAGGTGAAAGTATTTTGACACCTTTCCTACCCAGTACACTTTCATTTCACTACTTCAGAAGACCTGCTGATGTCATTCGCCTTAGATGTACCTTTGGACACTCTTCAAACCTATAAGCTCTGTGGTGCAAGCAATAACTGCATAACACTGTAGTACAAATGACTAGATAGGTAGGGTTCTGATCTTAATACTGACAACTGTGATACTGCATGTGTGCGAGTGAGAATCATATCCTTTCTGTGTTGGTTATACCATTTTGAGGCCTGCCCCAACCATTACACTTCCCATCACCCTAATGTACAAGGGCTGTTGAAGTCATTCACCTTAGATGTGCCTTTGGACACTTATCAACCCTACAAGCATTGTGGTGCATGTGAAAAATAGGTAGCACTCTAGTACGTACATGTAGATAGGTAGGTGTTTGAATCTCAGTGCAGCCAACTATACTACTGTGTGTGTTTGCATGTGAAGCCTTTCCCCTGTGTGTGTGTTGGTTGTACCATTTTAGGCCTGTTGACCCCCTCCCCATGGCATTTCTTTACAGAGCCAGTTGAAGGTACCCACATTACAAGCACAGTCACACATTTTCTAACACAAAGGCACTGTGGTGCATGCAATAGGCATATCAGTCTGTATTATATATAACTAGAGAGATAGGTCATATAATAGGAAAAGTGTCAACTCTGTGTGCATGTGTGTCTCAATGCATGTCCCTATGCAGCTGTGTGTCTGTTTCAGATGGCTACATCATGTTAAGGGCCTGTGAACCCACCACTGGCAATCCTAACAGCCCCTGCAATTGCCACCCACTTGAATAGTAGTGGCAGACACTGCAACACTATAGTAGCTCTGTGGTGTTTGTGTTATGTATTCAGCAGTATTGTTTGTACAACTAGGCAGGTTCAGGTTCTGCTATCAGCAAGGACAGGTCATGAGTGTGTGTGTGTGTGTGTGTGTGTGTGTGTGTGTGTGTGTGTGTGTGTGTGTGTGTGTGTGTGTGTGTGTGTGTGTGTGTGTGTGTGTATACATACGTACATCCCCTTGCAGCAGTCTAGCTGTGTTATGGCCACCATCATACCTCTCAACCTCTCACAGAAAGACATCTGGTTAGATCCACATGGAAAAATGGGGCAAACACCAAACATTGAGCACAACCTTCACATATTGCTGTGACATGCATGGAAAGTAGATACCAGAACAGTTTGTGCATGTGAACACACTTTCCAACATGTATGTGTCATTACATAGCAATAGCTGTCATCAATCAGCAATGTTAGTCTGTCATGATTTTCCCACAGTTCACCAGAAAACCACATTTTATGACAGATGGAAAGAAAGTATGTGCCAAACATCAGGACAATCTGCAGACATATGCAGAGGTCACAGGTATGGCCATCATCTGTACCAACCTGCAGGTTGCAGTGCATGTTTGGCAAGGTGTGACCTGCCTGTGACAGCAACTGAAACTGTACAGAGGTCCCAAGAGTGTAGGACAACAAAAATGTCATACAGTCCTGTACTAATTGCATAGAGCAGTTATGGCAAAACAGAAACACCTCAATGTTATGACAAATAGTGTAAGCTAAGGTAATGTCACACAAAGAAGGTGTCATAGTAGGAAACCAGAGGAAGTCCTGTGTGTTGCACTTGCTGTGGCCATGGTATGTCTTGCCAAGTGTCACGTTACTACAGGTCATGTCCCACACTCCTTATTTTATAATGTTGCAAAGCCATTCATTGTCATTTATATGTGTGAATATGTATACATGTGAAGGCGCTGTGACTACCTGGTGCCCCCAATAACCCACAAGTGTATAGGCATGAATGTTAATTGGCTCCACTCACATGTGTAGGTACAGCCTAAGGGTGTGTGAACTGTAAGTATTTTGCACTCTGTCATTGAACCACAAACTGCTGTTAACACACTGTGATGAGCCATACAGTGGTTATGGAATGCTCTCAAGATCCCAGCCTCAGACTGTATGGAGACAACAGTGTCAGCATGCCATACCTCAAGTACATGTCCCCACCATGTCTCACACTAGCTCCAACTCCATAAACACACAGACTGCGATGACAGGCCAGGGTACCCAGGATGGCAACATAGTTGCATTCAGGCACCAAGTATTGGCAGTCATCAGGAATTGCTTGTATGTGGTTCACCACATAGGTGAAGGGACCACATCCAGTCAAAAGGTGGACATTACCTCTGAATAGTCCTCAGTCAGTAAAACAATACATTAGCAGCATGGCCAGTCTGCTATGCACCTATGCAGACATCTGCTGAATCTGTAAAGTCTATGTTAACTCCCACAAAGGTCAGCCATATCCCTCAACACACACACACACACATGTGGCATTGGTACAAGATAATATGTGCATTTATGAACATGTACAGTACAAGCTGTGATACTGCCCAAATCACTGCCATTCACAATAGGTGTGCACTTGTGTGCATTACAAAACCCCACACACAAATACAGTTTAACCTGACATATGCATCCAGGTATGCAAAGGCTGCCACTATGACTGCTACAGTATTGATGTGATGACCACTGGAGCCTTACATGTATGCTCCTCAGCTGTTGCCTCTGTGAAGCCAACTTCCATGACAAATGTGGGGATGTGTGCCATGGTTGGCGAGGAACTCCTCTGTTGGTGTCAGTGGTGCTTCTGTAGCAGGCCCTCCACCAGTGCCAGCATGGTCCCTGGGCACAGCTACAGTCCTTTGCTGTGTGTTGTGCATTAAGTCTGTGGCATGGTGTCAGACCTGTTCATAGCCCCTGGTGTGGTGTCCAGTCTTGTTGATGGTCCCCACCAGTTCTGCCCACGGGGCAGTTTGTTGCTGCATGTGCTGACGGCTTCTCCCCAATAGTACCCTGTGATGTACTCTTAGGGAATCCAAGATCACCACAGTCTCAGACTCCGTGTATGGTGGGTTACCACAGGAAATATGGACACAGCACGACAAAATGTGTGGACAAAGGGTCACAAATAGGGAGAGATTTTAAATATTGGTGTCATAACCTTAGAGAATTGCTACAGTAACAGGGTTTGTTTTGACATTCAGTTTCTGATGGACTTGAAGTCTGACACTAAAATGTGTATTATTATTAATCACTTCTATCCTGATATCATCCCAGTGATTTAGCAGAATACCACAGATGTTATGAGGAACAGGCCATAAATATGAGCCATGACCCTGGACATTCTGTGGAAATTTCTACAGTCGCATGTGACACTTTGCAGCATTTATTGGTCTATGTACTGGTTCTGTGTCTGTGTCAGGGGCCAGGTGCACAGTGATTTTGGCCACTATATATCAGAGTACTGTGTGACTGGCTGTCAGGATGTGGTCATATAACTCAGCTGCTGTACTCAAGAGGTCAGTTGGTCTACTGGTATGTTGCCCTGACTGCAGTTCAAATGGTTCTGTGTTCATAATTTGGCAGTGATGTTTTTTGCCCTAAAGGTATATCCCTGTACTGCCTGATAAAATTACAAATGCATCAGAATACCCAAAACTGTACATATTTTCACAGAATGTCTGGAGTTTGTGCTCATATTTTTGGTCTGTTCCTCAGAATACGTGTTGTTTTCTGGCAAATAACTGGGATAATCTGAGGTCTGATGGCACTAAATAATGACAGAGGTTTGAGTTACAGACTTTGAATCCTTCAGAAAATGCATGTTAAAACAAACCATGTTACTCTAGCAACTTTCTTACATGTATAACTGCACTATGTAAATATGTGCCTATTGTTGGGCCTCTGTTTCCCGTTTTGTGAGTCTTCATCCAGTTTCTTGCACTAAGAGGTTGAGAGGAGTGTGCATCAATAATTTTCCAATGTTGATTTGGCATAGTAGTACATTTCTCTGATTCTAATGTAGAGGGTCCTGGATTCAAGACTTGGCAGTGATATCTTTTTTTCCCTGCTGCTAAATGACTGTAATGCATGATATGTTAGAAAAAGCATCACAAGCTCCTACAGCTCATATGGCATAGTGATGCATTGCTCTCCCCATAGAGCACAGGGCCCTGGGTTCAAGAGTTGGTAGTAATCTGTTTTTTTCCCTAATGTTAGATGACTGTAATGCATGATATGTTTGACAAAGCATTACAAATTCCTACAGCTCATATGGTGTAGTGGTATGTAGCTCTGACTGCAGTGCACAGCATCCTGGGTTTGAGACCTGCCAGGGCTGGTTATTTTGTTTCTGGGCAAAACAGGGGCTGATTGAGACAAAGTGATTGAAGCAGTTTTAAGTGGGTTTGTATGGGTTTGCACAATGTTGAGTAATGCCAGGAAGTGCTTAGCCCTTTTTGGCTTCGTTTAGTGCTGTTTATTCCAGCTTAAACCCATGCTGATTTCAAAATAGGAAAAGAAAAAAAGGGTGATAGGATAGTGGTAAAATGGGGGCAAGCAGGGGGAAAACAATGTGAAAGGCAGCTAGGGATATGCAGGATGGGTGGAGGAAAGAAACATAGCTATCCATTTCTTCTGCAGCAACAGCTGTGAATGATGTGGACAATTTGGAATTTAGAGCCTCACACCAGACAGGAAGGGTTGTAGGTAACATACATTGGTTTACTAATTCAGGGGTAAATTGATTGACATCAATGTACTTGGGGCAAAATGGAGAGCTATGTATGGGACATTTTTTTGGGAGGACAGATGCCCCCCCTTTTTTAAGGTAAGAGTAGGCTGTTGGGGAAAGATTGTAGGTACATTTGGGGAGGTAAGTTGGGTAGGAGTGGTTGCTTTTGCAAACAGACAAGACAGCAGACAGGGGCAGAGTATGACACATGAGGGAGTAAACACCTTGTATGGGGAGGGTGGTTGGCAATCGGAGGCTCATGTACCCCCAGATGGAAACAGTGGGACTGAGGTCCCCATCCATGGGCAGTCACCACTGCCCCTTCATGGCCCTGAAGGTGGTTGTGCTGGGGGCTGGACAACAGGGGCAGGCTGCCCCTTGTGGTGTGCCAGTCTGCCCTCAATCTGACTCAGGCATCCACCCAAGTCTGTATGGATGACCCTGTGCACCATACCTCTGAACTTTTTGCAGGTGATGGGTTCATCTCACCATCCATGTATCAAGGGGATGGTCCCTGTCCCCTGAGGTGGTTCCACCAAGGGTGATGCAGTACCGGTGGAGGATGCAGTTCTGGGTTGTGTCCCAGATGTGTTGGGGCCCTGTGCCACAGCCAGGTGAGGCGGAACAGTCAGATCCAATGGGATCTGCCTTCTCAAACATGTTATGTTGTTGAAGTTTTTTAAAATGTGTTGGTTTGCCATGAACAAAACATTTAAAAATTAGTTATAACAGCATGAATGGGTGTTCCAATTAACCTGGAACAATAGAAGTGAAACAATTCCATAGCAAACAGAACACATGCATAAATGGAATAACAGTTAGCATTGTAACCGCATGCCAGTTACCTTTATGGCAACAAGCTACCAACAATGGTATTTGAACAAGGTATGTTAATATGTAACCAATTAAATATATGAACAATAATAGAACCCGAGTCCCAACATTAGGTTTTGAGAGCAGCATACCCGTATTATATGGATAATATTTATTGATGCAGATAAGGAATGGGGGAGAGAAATAAAGTCCATTAACAACAGTATAGGCTTCTATTTTTCACAACACTACTGCTCAATAGTCTACAGGTCTGCCCTCACTTTACATCTACCTATGGCCCATAGCTTCTGTAGAACATATATAACTGTTAAACTGTAAACCTGGAATGGTATGGGGCAAACTGTGACAACTCTGATTACATGACTAGAGGGGACTCATACATATCAGGATTGCATATGTGACAAAGAAGGTGTACCCTGCACTGATGTTGTGTGAGTGTGCTACTGGCATACTTCACCTGGATTTGTATCTGTGTCCAAGGTTATTTGCAGCACTGACCACTAGCCATGACAGTGTGATGCTTGAGAGACATGTATCGGGAAGAGTGCATGATGTATGTACCTATCCTGCTGTCATTTGCAGGCATGGGGTTGGAAAGAGGAACAGTTGTGCATGTTTATTACTATACCCTTCATACAGCTACTGTAAACATTTCTTTACCTGTAATACCTGTTGGGAACATATCTGTTAACACGACCTGACTGCTTCTACAAATATTCAAGATTACTTTAGTGCAACTATATACACATCTTAGTACCACTCCCTGGATTCAAACTGTGTTCTGGGTATGCAAAAATGAACTACAAAGCTATTTCTCATCACACTGAGCTACTAGGGAACTGCTGTCTTTTGTTTGACTGATTTCGGCCTAATACTCTCTTGGGTAGACAGTCTGATCTTGTAATCTAAATGTAGTGTCACCAAAGACTGTGGTGACAGTTGAACATACATGCCTGAGATTCATGCATGACAGATAGTGTAGTGTTTATTAATCCTTTGAAATAATAAGACTTGGAATGCAAAGGTTAACACAGGACAGTGCTAAAAGGGACACACTATAATACATTACTATTCAAAGTTCAGATGTTAGCGCAGGACATATTTCATATTTCATTTATATCTTGTTTTACAGCTCCACAATCTAGAGTTTTGCATAACCGTTGGTTATCAGAATAACGTCAGTTAATGCATGCTGTCAAAGCCATATTTGCTGTGAACCACCTGTACACATTCTATTTCTTCAAAAATATACCAGATTAAACACAACAGTTTGTGGTATAAATCTTTATTTGAGTAACATGACACAGTGCTTCATTACAGTTGAGATTCTACATTAAGTAGTACTGCATATCCTGTAGATCAATATTTGCCTGACAAATTTTATTTATTCAATACTCTCAGAACACACTATACCTACTGTCAGTAAACAATGTACTCCTTCTTATTTATTGCACTATATACTGCAAGATAGATCTGTACTCACAAGACTCATGGCACAGTCTCACCAGTCTGTATTCATGGGATTACATGTTGCTAGTTCTCTCCTCTGCAGCTGTAGAGGAAAAAAACAACTGTTATGCATACCTGTCTATCACATACTCAGGTTAGAATTTGGTACAGCTATGGGTGAATTACTTACAAACTACTGGGGCATTCCCATCTTGAGCATCTTGGATCCATTGGACCAAGAGCTCCCCCTTTCTCCACTGTAGGTCAGCATACTGATGTCATACTTGCTTACCAATTCAGAGGATTCCAGTGGCACTGGTGAGGTCATGTGCCAGATGATCCCAGGCCTCACATTTGCATTGGGAGCCCTGGTACTGGCCTTGCAGCAGTCTGTCATCATAGTGTTGCATAAGAAGCCCAGCCATGACCCTGGACTCAAAAATACCCCAGCACTGCACCAGAAAGTGTGCTCCCTCTCCAACTCCAAACATAACTCCTGCAGTAATCTGACTGTATTCCCACATGTGCGGTTCAAATAAGGCCATATTCCCATCCTTTGTTGTCATTGGACCATTTTTGAAAATGCTGAGCACTGCTCAGTGGTGTACAAACCTGCTAAGCTGAGTTGAACAGTGTTTAAAGGGGCAAATGCTGAGCAGTGCTTAGCAGTGCACAAATCCACTTAGTTGGGCTGAATGCTGCTTACAATTATACTTCTTAGCAATGCTCAAACCAGCTTAGCAGACCTAAGCACTGCTAACCATTGCTCAGTTTTCATTTAAAGGAAATTACAAATTGGACATTAATTACTCCTTACTGACATATTATTAAGTGTATATATTTTACTTTACATGATGTCCCCCTATGTGCTTTGATTACATTACTTTGGGGTGTGACTGTACTGTCTGGGACACTTGTGTTTACATGGGGGATTTCACATCATATATCCACTGACACTGGACTTTTGGACCAGCTACACTACCCTGGATAACAAGTATTAATTACTACATCATTAAAAAATTAATAAATTATTTCACAATGCTTTCCCCTGTAAAAGCTAATTGGTTTGCCTTGGTATTTGAACCGTGATCTACTGCATGCAAAGCCAAAATTCTAACCACTAAGCTAGATCAGCATTCAAATTTGCAGCTATACATTTCTATATAGCTCTTCACAAATGTTTAAGCACTGCTGAGCAACGTGTCATGGTGCATCAACCTGTTCAGCTACGCTTAAACTTCACATATAAAGGGAAAAAAATAGAATACAACCATTTTAAATAGATTTTTGGATTATCCTCACTTTGCATGGATAAGAGCTGCTGCCCATTGCAGCATGCCACACAAATGCA
The DNA here is from genome assembly GCF_019279795.1 of Protopterus annectens. Taxonomy (NCBI): domain Eukaryota; kingdom Metazoa; phylum Chordata; order Ceratodontiformes; family Protopteridae; genus Protopterus; species Protopterus annectens. The sequence goes on from NC_056735.1 coordinate 1,062,333,755, forward strand.
CGCTAAGATTTAAACAGGCAAAAAAGTTAAATTTATTACATTTACGTACATTTACAATACATAATACTTATTTCTACATTAAAAGGAAGTCAGCAAACATAACTAGCTAGCTTCCATCTACACACACTTCAGTGCTTACAAGGAAACTTGCTCAGTGTAAGCAGTTAAACACTCATTCATGTCACCACATGAACTAGCTGCTCACACTGCATGGAGTGCATGAAGCCTATTAGTAATGCAGGGATCGTGCACTCTATACAGTGCTACAGGCAGCATGAAAAGTCTCTGTGTATGGTATACACAGAGCCTACATGTACTTTCATGAATACTGGCCACCATTTGCTGCAGGGAGAATTGTAATGAATTAGGAACGGTGTTGCAATTGCACAGCTCAGAGGGGGAGCAGATAAAGAGAAAGCCACAGAGATGTAGAAATATATTCTCCAGGGGGTAGTGGAGAAATTAACCCTATTTGCCAGAAACTACTTCACTGCTGGAGCATAAAGTAAGAGGATAGCCAAGGTGTATGCTTTTCCAAAGGACAGTATAGTGCAGCTTGAGTAAGATGGTTTATTAGCTGGGGGTGTAGTATTAAGTTTTATCAGAAAATGAAAAGGGAAAAATGAAAAAGGAAGATTAAGAGGGTGATGGAAGGGAAAACAAAGGCAAGCAATTCACTTTCTTACATGAAATGCTGCTGGATGTACCAGTCCAATAAGAATGAACAAGATAAAGTGGAAAATAAAAAATAACAGAAATGTCGGGGCTTCATAATTGCATAAGACACCAAGTTGAAGGTGCAAGATTCCCATTTGCTGGTCTGTTTGGATTTCTTAAACATGAAAACAAATCACAAACACAGGGGATAGTTGTGGACTGGTAATCATATTCAGGAAAAACTCCAGGATATCCTTGAGGATAAGAAGAAAATTGGGAAAGTAGCTTTAGGAGAAGAACGTGAATGACATTAGGCAGTATATACTGACCAAGAAGAGAAGATGGAATGGGTGATAGTAGACAAAAATTCAGAAAATAAAGAAGTGAGTGAAGACTTTAATGTTATTTAGACCCCATTTGGGACATCTTATCTGAAATAAAAAATTATAGTCAGAAAATTCAAATATATTTATATGCTTATGCAGCATGGGGGCAAGTAAGATGTATGGAAAAGAATGCATGTAAACAAGAAAGAAAATACAGTAATACTTAACTGCCAATTCAGGTTTGTCATCATGAGCACTTTTCAAGTGAAGAATGGGCAAATAACAAGAAAGAAGGGTTGAAGATTAAAGATGATGTGATGTCAGATCATGCACCTGTACTGTCTGTCCTCATCAGTTTGTGAATTATGGGCAGAGATCAATCTATGTGCAGGTGCTCGACAACGTATGTGATGTATATGAAAGCAAAAGGATAGGCATTCAACTCTGAGCAAGTTAATAGATCAAGTTACAGAAGACAGTTTAGAGAGCAGAAAAAATAAGGAAATCAAGCTGGGATGAAGTAAAAGCTACAATCAACAGAAAAGGATAACGTGTGTACAAGGTAAAAGTAGGCATGAGAGTGAATTTTGTTTGATGGACTTAGAGAAAAAATTGTTTGAAGGCCAAGATGTGTTATGGAGAAATCATGAGGGCAAAGACATACTAATGAGAGAAAGAAGAACTGAGGTTGGAAGTAGAACCACCAGGACTCATGATGGAAAAGTTGGGGTTGGAGTTAGCATACTGGGAAGAATTACGGTAGGTTCAGCAAGCAGCATTAAAAAGATGTCTAGATGTCTAGTCAGGCGGGTCTAATTCTTAAAAAAATCTTGATCTCAGTTTATGTGACTCATTCTGGAGTAAGGCCTATCAATAAAGTAGTCTTACATCAGAGTAAGCGACTTAGACTTCATCTTTTGTTATATGTCCCAGAAAATGTAAGGATCAAGCAGGAATTATAGACATGAAAGAACACAAGTGAGAACTCTGTTAGGAAACAGGAAGGAATAAGGAAATGATTTAAATCTTTTTATGTAAAACTGTGTCCACAGGACTCTGTCAGGAGTTTCAAATTTTGAACTTGGGTCATATCAAAACCAATGTACACTATAACTCCTGGAGATCACACAGGCTTAGATAAAGCAATCACAGTAAAATAAAACTAAGGGCTATCTACAGGATGAGCGGAGAAAGGAAATGGCTCCAGTAGGTATCCTTCTGAGTTTTATAAATGGAATGCAGTACTTTAATAAAGAGCTTTAGAATAGGAATCCAGTGTAACAGCTAAACAAACATGCTTCATGAATGTATGTATGGTATCTAGATATACACCAAGGCACCAGTAAGTTTAGACCTGATTTATTTTGTGCATTTCTAGATCTAGGACTGTATGGGAACCTTTGTCCTTGAGCTTTAATGGGGTATTGAGCAGCATGAGTGCTGATTTCTTTACTGCTGAGGTGAAGTTTGTTTCCAGTGAAGTACAAAAACATGTCATCAGCATACAATATTGTCGTTTCTGGATAGATATTGAGTGTAACTTAATTTATGAAAAGGAAAATAGCACTGGATCTAGTACAGACCCTTGTGTTACACCTAAATTAAAAGTATCTGTAAAAAAGATCTGGCTACCATTTTAGATAGAAACCATGGCTACAAAGACATCTTTATATGCAGTTTAGTATATTAGGACTGTATCCTTGTCTGTGCAGCTTAAGCAGCAACAGCCGATAGCTAACACCTTTAAATTCTCCCCTGTGGTCAGTAAATCCCCACCACTAAGATTTCCTGCTTCTGTGTTGGCATTGTTATTGTTTGTTTATGTACATAGGCCAGTTAAAGTATTATGGTCATCCCTAAATCTACGAGCAACTAATAAGAAGGCTGTATATGCTAAAATACTCAATAACTTGATTTTGGGGCATTTTTTCAAAGTGTTTTGTTATTGGACAAAGGATGGATATGGAACAGTAGGCTATGGCTCCAGTAAGAGATAATATTTTAATCACTACTATTATTGAGTTTTTTTGTGGTCTGCAGTATTAGCCCCACCCGATGCTTAACTTGATGTTTCATTGATTGACAGAAATCTATTTTTTGGCTATTGTCATTGAAATAATAAGAATAACAAAGGCATGAATGGTTGACAGAGCATTTAAATGGAATCAATGTTTCTGAATGTATGAGGAATCATACTCCTCCCTACAAGGCAAATGCATTAATATACAGTCAGCACCTTAACTGGTTTGAGAATAGGCTAGTTATCTCAACTATGTAAAATTCAGAATGAAGTGCTCATTGTTTGGGACCATAGCTCTAAAAAAATCAGGTCAGTAAACTCTGTTTTTTGTTAATTCCATTTCTGAGGATGATGTGCATTTAGTTACTTTTACAGGGGATTAAAGGGGCACCAGTTTCCTTTAAAGTGGAATTCATGGAAAATACAGTCTACCGAATTGTATTGGAACGATGTTGAAGATGAACTGCTTAAACTGTAGTACCTGCCTCATTAAATATTTTATTCTAAATCGTTTTAGATGGAAATGCACGTAATGTAAAAATAAAATTATACAGCATGCAGCATGCAGTGAATACAGAATTAATGTTTAAAAGTATTATTGCATGTACTATACATATAAAAAATAATGTTAAAATGTAAACCATGCATGTTAGTAGAAATCAACCAAGTCCTGCCATCCTTGTTTCTACATTGTCTAGCAAAGCTAGACTTTCCACTGTGTGATTCCGTAAACCTCTTGTATTAGAGGTGAGATAGGATATATGCAAATTACCCTTTAAGGACATCAGATGTTTCAGAAAATGGCAATTCTGAATGCCCATGAGTTTTCCTTTTTCTATGTGACCTTTTTACTCATTGTTTTAGTTTGTGGAAACAACTTTCCATGTTTCCTTTCACAGTTGCCTTTACCAATCTGTTTAGCTGCTTGTTTTTGCCCTCTTAACATACGTTTCGGTTTGCAGGCTTCTTCATCTGGTTCAGCCTCCTTAAACATTCAAAATCACAAGAAGAAGATTTTTCCAAGAATTCACTTATTGCCCCAGGGCTTATTTCCTACTGGTACTTTTATCGCACTCACTCATGAGGTCTATCAGTGTCAACCATTTTGTTTTGTCAGAGTGGCTGAGAAAAAAGATATTGCTATTGGAGTCCAAGGTTTACTTCCTCATTTTGATGTAAGCTACTTGAACTTTAGCAGAATTTCTGTCCTCCCTTGCTCTCAATTCAATAGATGTTTTTCCTAAATATTTATCCCACGTTAGCCATCTCTGTTTCTTTTTGCTCTGTTACATTTTGGAAATCTTGGAACCCCTATTTGACAGTTCCATCTAAGACTGATTTCAGATAACAGCTGCAAATTCCAGTCTTGCACTATATTGTTCTTAACTCAGACCACTTGTAAAAAAATGTTCATCCTCCATTTCTTACTCAACTTTATTTTATTCCCTGTAGTATGTAGTGTGCAAGCCTAGCAAAAAAAAAAATCTGGAACATTCTTCCCATACACTTCCTCTCATATTTTTTCCCAACCTTCTGTCATAGCCTGCTTATTTCTTGGAAGTCTCACTAAAGATGAATCCCTGTGACCTTTGTCCTGGCAATGGAAGTACTCTCCTTCCTGTTCTTCATTGTATAATTTGATGGCAGCACTCATGGAGCAGTCACACCTGATTATCCTAGGTAGGATCCATCTTCTTCAAGTCCTTGCACATATCTCATGTACTTATTCTACCTTAGCATGTGGCCTAGCTTCATGCAATTGAAATGCCTTTGTTTATATTTTTATGCTTCTGCCTTCTTAGCAGTCCTAGTAAAAGAGACCTTCAGCCCTTCACATTTCAATGATCCACCTGATGTATCTCCTATATTATCTGTCTATCCACAAAGACTGCAAATTTTTGTTAGATATATCATTCAAAATCTGTGCAGGCTAAAGTGATAGATAAAACAAACTAAGAAATTCATAAAGTGAATGCTAACATGCAGGGACTCTTGACTGTGTTGAATAAATATCATAATGCAAAAGTATCAGAAGATACTTTCACATTATATTATTTATTCAGTATGGTCGGAGTCTCTGTATTTTAGCATTCTACTTGTGAATTTCTCAGAATAACGTGATACCCAGTCATCCCAGCCCTTCCTGGTAATGTTTCACTGCCTCACCTCTCTCCCCAATTTACCTTTTATTTTTTTGAACCTGAAGTCCAGCACTGCTCCTGTCATTCTGTCCGCAACCTTTCAAGTTCTCTTATTTTCCCACTTAACATGTTCTCCTTTCTATCGAAAAGTGTCAGATATACCCTGAAGTTGTTTGTCTCATTTAACATGTATGAAATACCTATGTTTTCAACAATGTGGATCATTTGTTGAATATCATCATCCTAATTATCCTATCCCAGTCTTTTCTTTGATTTATGCATTGCATTTGAAATAGTTGACCATGATATTCTGTAAGAAGAAATAAAAATATATGATTTTTGTTCAGGCCCATATAAATACCTTTGTCACAATCTCCTTCTCGGATATTGGCTATGTGATTTGTGGTGCCTCATGGATCAGTGCTGGTTTCTGTCTCTTCCTCTTGTTCATTAATGAGTTAATATTAAACATAACATACTTCAAGTCACCCTTTAGATAAGTTACCTTATCCTCCTAAAGGAGGATAAATCCACTGGCCAGGTCCGGAAAGGTCTACAAGATGGTTATAACAAAGTTTGGTCTTGGCTTGCTCTCCTGATAGTCTGTGCTACTGAAGCCATTTTCTTCTAAGTTGCTGCAGTTGAAGACTTGCCCTTTGCTGGCACAAACATTAACTATAGAAACCCACTGCTAACCCTTGTGGTCTGAATATCAAAGAGAACCTACCCTTAAGTGAGGGTACACAGTTGGAGGAAGGGCATGTAAACTGTACCAACTTAGACAACTATGCGTAAGAAAAAGCTTAAGGAATACAAAGAATGGTCATATACAATATTCTAATTGCCTGTAAAGCATTCAAACTCTGCGCCATGGGTTTCACATTGTATTTGAGGCTCCCTTCATACCAGTGTTCTGGAACTCCCTTAAAACTGCCATCCATCAGATAACTAGTCCTCATACCTTCAAAACTAAACTAAAAGAACACCTCTGTTCCTCCTGACATTCCTTATGCTCACCTAGAAAAACTGAGTTCTTGACTCTTAGTTACATCTATACTTCTCACTAAACAATAATGACTTACACTATTCGAGCACCCCCCCCTTAAATCTTTAGTTACCCATATATACTTAGTCCTAATCTCTCCACATGTTCTGTATCTCTGTAACCACATCTCTCACATTTCCTTCTCCTCCTCTTCTCTTCTTACTGCCCATATATAGGAACTTCTCCTTTTTATTTTTAGTAATTCACAACTATGTTATTTTTCATGTGTTAAACTTTTCAGCATTTATTGAGCTAAGATATTATCCTTTCAACTGTAAATATTCTCCTGGTATATTTTCAACATTTATTGTAGTTTTGTTATTTTTATCATTGTAAGTAAATATTTAATAAGTGTCTCAGGGGCTTTTCTCCGAAGGACTATGCTGAGAAGGGGTCCTGCTGGGCCCGATCAGACTATCCCTGTCACCAAATGAAAATATCTAAAAGAATAAATATTACATTTTATTATTTTACTTCATTTAGTCGGATGTATAAATGATGGGATTTTATTGATTTACTTCATCACATCCTATATTTTACATATACATTGCATTTGTCTTTAGATTATGACTGAAGATTGTCCTAGGTACAGTTCAGTTATGCAGCTTGCCTCTTTCGCTTTTTCTTGAAGACAAAGCAACAGTTAGAGAAGTTCAGAAATTATTATAAGCCTAGAAAGTATGCAACAATTATAAGTACACAAGACCCTACCGACACTGCAGATAATCACATTAATGATTTGAAGAATCATCAAAGACTATAAAGCTGATGAACTACACGATTGATTAATAAAAATAGAATAGTTTGTGTTATAAGAAATGATAAAACAAGGGCAGATAATTAGGAGAAACAAACTTGTTCTTATTAAAAGTTGTGGATATATACAATGGCAGTAAAATTACAAGTACACTCTCAAAACAAATTCAGTAAGGAAATGGATATCTATAAAGTAAAATGAGAGTCAAAAAATAACAAATAGGAAATAAGGTAAGAATGAACTGTAATAGTAATGGGAAAAAATGAAACTAAGCCAGGAGGTGCACAGAAACTATGATGTAGCTGACATTCAAGCTTTGTGTACCAAGGAATGATATAAACTAGAATGAAAATATAGCCTTACCTTTAATTAATTTTACATAATGATATGAACTATGTTGCAAAGATGATTAGGAGGACCAGACATAGACAAGGGCTAAGTGAGAATTCAGCTACAGTTACATGTATAAAGCAGCACAACATTCATATTTGCACTGATCTGCAAAGTTTGAATAAAGCGAAAGAGGCCATTACACATTGATTAAAGATGAATGTGAAATGCAGACCAGAAAAAAAAATCACATATTAAATATGTTGAGTAGAGCATATTTACCAGTCACATGAAGAAATGTTAGAGGAAAAAGTAGAAATCCTTTGGAAAATCGCATAGTTATGAATAACTGAAGAAAAAAAGTAAAAACACACCTTTGATGAATGGTGGCAGTCAGACAATCAGACCACCACTCTGTCCCTTCACCACTTTTCATGCAACTAACTGAACTTGGGGAATGTAAATATAATCAGGGATTTATCACTCTGTGCCATGGAGATGGGCACAGTTTTTGGGTTGAGCAATACTCCACTGCAGGGAAGACCTTTCCGTACCACTTCACTTCAGAAAATCAAGAAGTAAATTACTGATTTAACTATATTGCTGGCACCTATAAATTAATATAAAGCAAAATAAATCATTGATAGAAATCAACAGAAAACAGCAATACTATAGCAGAAACATCACAAGAGTGCCAGATTTAAAAATTAGCAATATCATAATCATATACAGTAAAATCCATGCAAAGGTTTGCAGTCTGAAGTAGTAGTAGTTAGTCAAACAGCTGAACCAGGATTCTGTGATGTTTGTGTTGAAAATGAGAAGATGTATAAAAGGAATCACAGACATATTTATACACGACAAATGTGCTACAGTCCAAAGAAGACAAGTAGCCAGAACTGTCAGAATCAATGCTGTTACAAGAAAGCAGAAACTGTGGGAACTTTGGGAATAAACAGCTGCAGATTGAAAGAGCTACCTGGAGTTGTGCTTCCTTGTAAAGCTGTAATGCTATAAGGACTGAAACATTTCATATGTCCAGGACAACAGACCCATCAGACACTCTAGATCTGGTGTGCCATTAAAAAAAAAAAAAAACAGACGGAAATATGGACAGCTTGAGTTGGTATAATGGGGTGTTGGTATAATCAGCGTTCGGTGTTGGAATAATCAGATCTGGGTGTTGATATTATGGTTAAGGTGCAGTTAACCTATAAGTTACCTATGAACCTAAGACTGAATGGTTGCATTAATTAAAATCTCCCTGAATGTACATATATGTATTATGTAAAAAGCCCTAGCCCATAACATGCTTAGTATACAGTTAAGATTAATTTACCTCTTCTTTTTCTTCTTCTTCATTCGTCTGCTCCCATTAGGGATCGCCACAGCAGATCAACTATTTCCATTTCTTCCTGTCCTCTGCATCTTGCTCTGTCACACCAACCACCTGCATGTCCTCTCTCACCACATCCATAAACTTTATGTTAGGCCTCCCTCTTTTCCTGTTACCTGGCAGCTTCATCCTTAGCATCTTTTTCCCAATATACTCTGCATCCCTCCTCAGCACATGTCCAAACCAACGTAATCTTGCCTCTCTGGCTTTGTCTCCAAACCTTCCAACCTGGGCTGACCTTCTAATATACTTATTCCTAATCCTGTCCATCCTCGTCATACCCAGTGCAAATCTTAACATCTTCAACTCTGCCACGTCAAGCTCTGACTCCTGCCTTTTTGTCAGTGCCACTGTCTCCAACCCATATAACATAGCTGGTCTCACTACCCTCTTGTAGATATTCCCTTTCACTCTTACTGGTACTCGTCTGTCACAAATCACTCCTGGCACTCTTCTCCACCCACTCCTTCCTGCCTGTACTCTCTTCTTCACCTCTCTTCCACAATCATCATTACTCTGAACTGTTTATCCCAAGTACTTAAACTCATCCACCTTCCCCACCACTACTCCCTGCATCCTCACCATTCCTCTATTCTCCCTCTCATTCACACACATATATTCTGTCTTAGCCCTGCAGACCTTCATTTCTCTTCTCTCTAGAGCATATCTTCACCTCTTCAGGGTCTCCTCCACCTGTTCCCTACTCTCAATACAGATCACAATGTCATCTGCAAACATCATAGTCCATGGGGACTCCTGTCTGATCTCATCTGTCAACCTGTCCATCACCATTGCAAATAGAAAGGGCTCAGATCTGATCCTTGATGTAATCCCACCTCCACCTTAAATGCATCCACCGCATACCTCACCGCTGTCACACTACCCTCGTACATATCCTGTACCACTCTTACATACTTCTCTGACACTCCCGACTTCCTCATATGATACCACAACTCAAGATTAATTTACCTAAATAAATTAAATATAAGGATGGCTATCTCATAGATTAGTACTAAGCTAACTGCCCTTGTGAGCCATTTTAAGCCTAGCCAATTATCCCTTGTGAGACTCAAACTCTGCACCTTGTGTTGGTAAGGCAAACACCTTAACCATTAGACCACCCTCCCAACTTACAGTGGATGTAAAATATATGAGTATATACCTTCACATATACACGTATACACACACAGGTTCAATTCTGTAGATCAGTTTATTGTTTGATTGAAGATGTAATCTATGCCATGTTACAGTAGGTCTTTGATGGGAGTGACAAGTTAAATTGATTGGCTAATCTATTTTGTACTGAAATCAAGTTAGAATCTGGCTAATTTGTATTTGCATTAAAATCAAGTTAGGAGAATCTTTCTTGAGTTTGATTCAGGGCCATAAAGTATAGATTATTTATTTATTTATTTATTTAGTTATTTAGTTATTTATTTTATTTTTACATTTGTTAACTGGATTAGTCAGACTGGGCCCAGAGAGTCCTGTACTGTGTACTGTATTAAGCTAGAGGAGAAAAGTTCCAGGAAAGTAATTAAAAAAAAAAAAGGAAAAAAAAAAATTCAAGTTGCACGATACTTACAGTATAAAAACAGAGAACAGAAGTATACAGCACGAATATTTAGAAGGCAAAAGTACAGTATTTTGAGAATGCAGTAGCAATATGTTTGAGAAATTTGGTTAGCATTAATTCATATACAAGGACTATAGCAATGCCTACAATAAAAAAAAAAAATATGTAATATACAGCTCAGGGCAACATCATGAAATAGTACAACAAAGATTCATTTAATAGCATAGGTACTAACTGCAGCGAGAGTAATATGTGTAGACAGTTTAGAAAGCAGATACCAGATACCAGGCAGATATGTTGATTGAGAGAGGAAAAATTCATAGGTTATTTCCTGACAAGTACAGATCCATGCATGTTGGAAATTAATTTTTAGTTGCTTTTTGAATTTGCCACTTTTGGTTGTGGAGCAAAGGGACAATGGAAGTTTGTTCCATGAGTATGCAATTCAGTGACTGTAAAGTATTTTTCCAATATTTTGTTTGGATTGGTCACCTAAGTAAGTTTTGTTGTGTGCTTCTAAGGTCATGATTGGGTGTGTAGGGTGTAATTATGGATGTAAGGGCAGGGCAGGAGTTGGGGCTATTTAGGATGCTATGTGCAATTTGTAGTTGTGATATTTGAAACGTGGGTGAGCTCAGGCCATCTTAAGCTTTTCAGGGATATACAATGATGGGATCTGTAGCTAGTACTGGCTGCAAATCTGGCTATATTTGTTATAGGTGGTTTATAGGTTGGTTAAGAGATTATTTTGGAGGTTAGTAAGTATGGGAGCAGCATACAGCAGGGATGGTAGAATAAATGTTTGAGCCAGTATAGGTATAGATTTGTTAGGTATATATTTGTTGTTGTGGTACAGAAGACCTAGTTTTTCATTGGACTTTTAGATACAGTTTATGATACGTAGGTCGAATTTTAATTGGTTGTCTATAGTAACACCAAGCAATTTGGTGTTTGAGTCAGTGGTGATAATTGTATCATCTAAGGATGAGATGGTGAAGCTGTCTTTAGCTGGATTGAGGTTTTTTGGAAGGAAAAGGAGAAGCTTGGACTTTTTGGGGTTGAGAAGCAGGTTGTTTTCAGTTAGCCATTGTTCTACTAGGTGCAGGGATTGTTGAGTGACATTGTGGAGAGTTTGTATATTGTCAGAGGTGTTAATAATTGTGGGGCAGGAGACATGGAGGTTATTTGTAAATATATTAAAAAGTAGAGGGCCCAGGATAAAGCCCTGGGGAACTCCATTCTTAACAAGATGGAAAGGGGAGAAGGATGTTTACCATCTGACAGACTGATATCTGTTTGAGAGGTAGCTGTTAAACCAAGAGGTAGTGAAGGAAGAGGTTTGTAGATTGGAAAGTTTGTTTAGGGGGATGGGATGGGAAATAGTATCAAACGCTTTGGATAGGTCGAGGAATAGAGTTGATACAAATGTATTATTATCTCTGGCTTGGGCAATGATGCATGTGAAAGATAGGAGGGCAGCGGAGTACTGGCGAGGGTTAGAAACCGTACTGAGTGGGTGTAATATGGTTTGCCTGTAAGAGGTGTTTTAGTATTTGTTTAGGTCTACATTTTTCCAGTAACTTGGAAAAGGGTGATAATATGGCAATAGGCCTGTAATTAATTTGAAGGTTCTGTAGAATTTCCTCACATGTAGAGGGGTATTATGAAGAATTTTTGTAGATATCTGGTATGGTATTTTCTTGCATCGATCTATTGATAAATATAGATACAGAGTATACTACAGAGCTGGCTGCATTTTTGAGAAATAATGGAGTTTATCAGCTGATGGCGAACAGGGTTTGAGTCGGTTAAGAAGTGATCTGATGAAGGAAGTTGGTATGGGTGCTAGGGAGAATGAGGCAAGAGATGAGGTGGGAGGTGGAGTCTTAATATCGAGAGTTTCTGGTTTAGTAAGCTTTTTGATTGTTTCGATGAAAAAGTTGTTAAGTGGAGTTGCAGTTTCACTATAAGATTTGTTAGGGAAAGGGTTTTGTGAAGAGGGGTTCCCTGCAGACAATGATTTGTTTATTGAGTGCCAGAATTTCTTCAGGTTGGAATGTGGATTGCTCAGAGATTTTTGATAGAATTTTTTTTTTGTCCAGTAGGACCTGCTTTTTTGTTTGGTTGCAAAGCTGTTTATATAAGTTCTGGTGGAAAGTTGAGCTGTTATTTTTTTTTTTCATGCTGTCCAGGCACTGTCTCTATTGTTCATAAGTGATCTAGTTGCCTGGTTTAGCCATGATGCATAGTTACACTTTAGCCTAATTTTTCTACTGGGCGCCAGGGTGTTTAGGGTTTCTAGGAATATATTTTTGAAGCTTTGGACAGGCTCATCAAAGGGTAATGTGTGTAGGAATGATCAGTTTACAGTGGACAGTAATTCATTTAGGGTGACAGGGATGTAGTTTCTAAGGTTACAAGACTGTATTAGTGGCTCTTCTTAGGAATGGGAGAGTGTCTTACTACTGAGGTAGGGAGAAGATTAGTAAGGGAGTTAGGTAGGGTGGAAGGGCTATGATAGCACTGGGGATTGGATATTAATATTCAGTTAATGACAGAGCCATTCTGGGAATTTTTCTGATGGTGTGTGGGCATGGTGATCAGCTGGGTAAAGCCATAAAGGTTTATAGAGTAGCTAGGGGTGGGAGTATTAAAAAGGTTCCAGTTAATATTCATATCCCCAAAGATGATGGTTTCATAGGGAATGGATACAGAAATCCAAGAAAGAAAAAAAGAAACTGCTTGAGCATGGGAATGTTTTTACCTGGGGGTACACAGACTGCTGCAATGGCAAGTTTTTTGTGTTGATTTAGGTTACAGGCTGCTATAAGTATTTCAGCAGGACAGAAATCAAAGATAGTTATTGAGAGGGGGGAGAGAGATGGGAAGCTGGTCAGAGTAGTCTATAGCTAGTCCTCCACCCTGTTTTCTACTTCTATCCAGTCAAGGAATATTATAACCAGGGGCAAATTTTGCAGTTTGTAATATGAGGTTTTAGCCATGTTTCAGTTAGGGCAAGTATATCTGAGTTATATTGAGAAATCCAGGAGTGAAGGAGGGTGCTTTTACTGACAATGCTTTGTATATTCATTAATAAAAAAAGATAGAGTTTTGGAGGCTTGTGATCATAATGAGTTATTTATGAGGCAGTTGAAGGGTGGGGGTGCTGTGTATATATGGTTAGAGCACTATTGGCAAGGGCCTGGGTTGGGGTGAATATCACCAGGAAAGGATAGTATTGTGCTTTGAAGTATTTGTCAGAAGAAACATTTGCAAATGACCTGATGTTTTGTTTTGATGAGAGGTTGGGCATTCGGTATGTACAATACTTTGAACTTGTGAAATAATATAGTGGTATGGTTAAAGAGAAAGGGGAGAATATGGGTGGAGTAGTTATTTGTATGGTGGGTAGTGGGATAAGACAGTGTGGGAGATGGGGTGCTAAGTAGGTGAGGACTATGGTGAGTGGTTAGAGATGAGAAAAGAATAAAAAAAGGAGGGAGAGACATAGAGTTTTGAATGGTATAGTCATGATTTAGTTTAAGGTCAGAAAGAATTTATTTATTTATTTATTTATTTTACATTTGTTAACCGGGAGAGTCCGACTGGATACATGTCCATTTAAGCTCCAAGTACATAACAGACATATGAACATTGTTAAAGGGTAAAGGATTTATTTAAGGTTAGAAGAAGAAATTAAGATTGAAGGAGTTTTATTAATTGAATGACTAAAAGAGTTAAGAGCATTTAAGGCTCAGGAGGGGAAGGGAGTGGGTGTTACAGTTAATGGTGATGTGGGGTATGAGTAGAGGAGTGGGGGTGTCTATTGGTTAGTACGAAGGCAGGGTGAAGCAGGTTTAGCTATAAAGGATATAATGTCAGAGGTGTGTGGGAATGGGGGTAGGGTACAGAAGCAGAGTGATCCTGAGAGCAGCGAGGGCAAACAGAGTGTGATGAGCCAGAAAATGGGACCAGGCTGGCTTCCAAGAAAACAATCAGGAAAACCAAGCTCATTCAATTCCAGGTCAGTGCATCATGGTATCTTCCTAATAACTAAAAATCCTGTGCTACTACTCTACTCTAGGGGAAAAAATCACAAGTATGAACTGCAGGTACATATATAAACCTTTTCCAAGAGAAAGAAAGTAGTTTTAATTAATTTACATAGGAGTACAATAGGAAGAAAAATGAGGGTGGCGGGCAGTAGTGTGCACACTTACAGTAATAGACTATAGCAAAAATGCCTTCAGTTTAGAGGACTGATTAAAATTAACTCTAACATACACTAGTTTAGCTGAAAGCACTTTAGCATTCCACAGATGCAGGGTGTCACAGTGCAGAGCAACTAGACAGCCTTTGGATTATTGGAGGCTGGCCAGGACACAGATAAAACTTTTGCTGAGGGGACTGGAAATAAAAAGGAAAAGTAGGTAAATATTATGTCTGAAGTTTTAAAACACTCTGATTAGCAAGTGCTAAGAAGATAGAGGATGCAGAGGAGAGGCAGCATACCTTGTAAGAAAAAGCATAATTCTATGAGCAGCACAACATGCAAGGAAAGCAGAGAAAAACAAACAAAAGGTAACTGCAGTTGATACCAAGCTATTATAACATGCGCAACACTATTATGTATTGTTATAAAGGGTATGAAAAGAAACAGTAACTACTAAGATGGTACACACAAGTGTGCATTCTCCACTAAAAGTCAGGAATAACAACTGTGGTATTATACAGAAACACAGAGTTGCTTGTATCCCTCTGAGGTTACAGTAAGTTCTATTCTATTTAACAAACAGGTTACTGATCTAAAAGTACAGATAGCAGATGACAATATTCACAATAGTGAATAAAACAATGTACCTGTTATTTTAAGCCGCAATATGCTATGAGTATAATTCCATACTGGCATAACAAAACGCTCATATGCAGGGCAAATAGAGTAAAGCAAAAAACAAAAATGCTTTGAAATTTAGGTCCAGAAAATAAGTGACCATACAGAGCTGTTACCAACTAAAAGTATGTATAAAAACAGACCGTGCATGGGAACTGTGAGATTAAATGGGCCTATTTTAAATATGGTGTGCATCTTTACACACAGTAGTACCCCACTTCTGGGTTAGTTACCTGTGTGATTTATTAATGAATACGTGGAAATTTTACTAGATGAATTGAGAGGAGAATTAGTTTAATTGTATCCAGGTTTCTGAAATCTCTAATATAACAAGGCTGTGAATTTGAATTCATGCTTAAAAGGTTATCCCAAAGCTTTTTTATACGTTGGGCATGAATGTAGAAAACTGAGATATATTCTCACAAAAAAAATGCTGCAGTTACCTTGTGCCTGAAATGGAGTTAATCCCAAAATCCTGTTGACATTCACCGATCACTTCATACTGAGTAGGATAATTCAGCTTAATGCTTATAGCATCTACAAATCTTTTTTTGTTCTATGGTCTTCTTATGGCCACCATCACCATACAGTTATGTTTCTCATGAGATTTATCAATCAAAACTTTATTCAGTGATGATGGGGCCTTAATTTTCATTTTTTTTCCTGGAGTAACCCACAGAAATTTTGTGTCTTTGTCAAAGATGACAGAAAACTTGGTGTGGCCTATAGCAGGTGATGCTGTTTGATTTCGTAGCACATGCTTGGAAGCTTATTAAGAGAGTATGGTTAGTCACCTGCTTGAGAACATGGACAGGCAAAATGATGCAGCACAGTTCCTGACACTACTCAGCAGAGTTGCATTTTATTGTTTATATCAGATTTTGGAGAGATAATATTATTTGTGTTGCATGTTTTCTGAGGGTGGGGGAAGTTAGATGCTCACATAATGCATTTAAATAAATCTTTTTTCTTGTGTTTTGTACATTGCGTGCATGCTTTAGGTTCCATTCCTCAATGTGGTAAAATACGCTGAGCAGGATACACCAGACCTTCCTATCACCAGAAACAATCACAAATTTGTCCTGTGGGACTGCCATGCGTTCTCAGGCAAGAAGAGAGTTGTGCCCAGTGTAAATCCCAAGTGGGCCATGCATGATGTGTAATGATATGAGGTAGCGCCATCTGTGCCAGAAAAAGTAGGACAGTGCATGTGTAACATATGCCAGCATAGCTAGCTCCAGTTTTATAAAGAATTTTATGTCTTTTGATTATAACAGTGATTTCTACAGATGCTCAAGTTAAAAATGTATTTGTAAAGTTGCCTGTGTTAAAAATGCATCAACAGTGGGTCTAGCTGGTCAGAAAAGAGATATACATGTATGCCAGACAGTATTATTATAACTGATGAAATGTATATGTTTTAACAGAGAATTCAGGAATGAAAGAGATTAATCTCAGTCCAGCTAATTTTCAAAAATAGGTTGAAAATTAAATGGGTTGGTTTAAGCCATAAAGTTTTTATCTTATAGATCTGATTGTAGCCAGAGACAAAAATGTTTGGGAAAATCAGGACTAGGAATCTTAAGTTTATTGTCCTTAGGGGTGAACTAATTGCTACACTGGAAAGGTGGAAGGTTTTGAAATTGTTGTATAGCTTTCACGTACTGCAACAGGTCTTAACAATACACTTGGTGTGTATTACACCAGAGTCAGTTGATCAGATGTGATGTCATTCGATAATTAGCACTGAAAGGAGTTTTTTAGATATTAGTGAAAGATATTCCAGAACTTTCTCAGCAGCACTTTGTTTTATGGAACCTGACAGGAAAGATCTCTCACAGATATGTCACACAACCTCACACCTCATCTTACCCAACATTTCCTGGAATTCATTAATTCCAGTACCCTGGACCAGCTCGCTCTCACCCCCACTAGAGGTAGCAACATCCTCGACCTGGTCATTACTAACATGGGCAACCATTGCTCTACACCAACAGTTAACTCCTCCATGGTTAGATCCGACCACAAACTAATCACCTTGAAAATCCACATCCCTCCCACCACCCCACCCCGCAAAGGTAACCACCATGAAAATCTTTTCCAAAGCAAACTTTAGGCTCCTAAAAACAGAGGTGGCTAACTTCACGGCACCCATGTAAATAGAGAATAGTTGCATGACCGCTGAATCATACACCAATGCACTGTATGAACATGTACACAAATGCATAGATCTTGCCATACCCAATAGAACCAAGATGCTCTCCTCCAAAAAAAGGTAGCCAATCTGGTGGTCCCCTGCCATAAATGAACTCTTAAACAGAAGGAGGAAACTGATGAGGAATAAGGTGAAGTCCCAAGACTGGAAAAACTCCCTTATCAGCCTCAACAAAAAGTTGAGATTCCTCATCAAATCTTCTAAAGCTAGCTATGAAAACAGAATTGCAGCAGATAGTAAAGACAACCACAAGGTCTTCTATAGTTATGCAAAGAATCTCCACAGCAATACCCATATTTGCTCTGAGCTACTGCACAATGGTACCTCCTATACTGAGCCAACATATATTGCCAAGATACTGGCTGACAGATTCAGTGCCAACTTTATCCCCCCCACAAAGGACCAATCACAATACCAGTAGATTGCCAGGCACCCAGTATTACTGCTGCACAGGTTAAAACAGCACTGTCCAAGGCCAAGAATACAGCTTCTATGAGACCTGACAATATCCCAGGCTGTGTTCTACATGAACTATAGAGTGAACGGGCACCTCACCTGCGTGCCCTGTTCAATCCCAGCCTCACCTCAGGTTTTGTCCCTACTTAATGGTGCATTGCTACAGTCATCCCTCTCCACAAAGGAGGAACGACTATAGACCCTTGGAACTATCGCCCCATTAGCCTGATGAGTCTGATATGCAAAGCTATGGAATGCATCATCATGGACCTAATAAACAAGGATATAGGGAATCTCCAAACTCTGGATCCCACACAGTTTGGTTTTGTGAAGGGTAGATCATGCCTGCTAAAATTGGTCGACTTCTTTGAGTCAGTCACCAGAGGAGTGGATGAAGGCAAGGTGGTTCATACAGTCTACCTTGATCTGGCCAAGGCCTTTGACACCATTCCCCACTCAGGAATCATAGAGAAACTCAGTAAGCTAGACATCAACCACTATATCACTAGGTGGGTTGCAAATTGGCTCACAGACAGAACCCACAGTGCAAAACTACCCGACTCCAGGTCAGACTGCCAACCAGTCACTAGTGGAGTCCCACAGGGTTCGGTCCTGGGTTCTCTCCCATTTGGTATCTACTTCTCTGAAGTCCTGGCCAATATGAAGGGACTCTGGCTGACAAAGTTCACAAATGCTTGCAAGTTGGGAGCTATTATTAACTCCACAAGTGATGTTGACATCCTACAGAAAGGCCTCACTGAGACCAATGACTGGTGTCAGAACAATGGCCTTAAGCTCAATGCCAAAAAGTGTGTCATGATCCCCTTTGGGAAAAAACAGGTTCCCATGAATTACCACCTCGATGGCAGTCCACTGAACACAGAAGGCATTATAAGAGATCTGGAAACACAGGTTGACAGGAACCTCTCTTTTGACCACCACATTGCCACTGTGGTCAGAAAGTCCTTCTATGTGGCACATCTCATTACTAAGGGTTTTGCATCCAGCAAGAAAGAGGTCATTGTCTCCCTCTACTCTTCCCTCATTAGGCCAGTCATCGAGTACAATGCCCCATTTGCCATGTACCTCACTAGACACCTGCAACAACTGGAGAGGCCACAAAAGTACCTCACAAAGAGGATGCTAGGCCTTAAATACTTGTCCTATATATACAGACTCAAAACAACTCCAACTATTCTCTGTCTCATATCGCCTACTTAAAGGGGATCTCTGCTTGACTTACAAAGCCATGTCTGACCCAGCTCTGTTAGAAATGCTGCATATTAAGAAATCCCAATCCCTCCACACCACACATTCCAGATACCTCAACCTCATTACCACAATCAACAGAACATGCTGGAGGGACAGGTTCATAACCCAAAGACTGCTCATGCTATGGAATAGACTTCCCATACATGTCAAACAGAGCACCTCACTGGCCACTTCAAGAGAAATCTTGATGAGTGGATGGGAAATAAAAAATTCATCCCGGGGATCACTCCAGTGGCTCTACTTGACAAAGGCACTGGGAACTAAGGTTGGGTGGCATGATGCCAGGGTAATCCTATGGGCTAGGCCTGTAAAGTCTCCAGGGCCTAGCCTAGTACACACCTATGAACCTATGTAACAGGCAACTCAACACACTTTATCTTGTCTTGCTTTAGTAAGTTACCAGAGAACAGTAATTATTTAGTCAGTCAGGAAAATATAATGAGATTAGTTAAGTATTGTTTTCTGCATATGTGTGAATCTATTCAACTGTGTTATTTTTTATATCTCCTGTGCTGAAACTCTGGTGTTTATTGTCATTAGATATTCAGTATTCTCAGGTTTTGTATTTTATTATTTATTATTAAATATTTCTATATCTTTCATTGTGGATGGTCCTTTAGAGAATATTTTTAATATCTTTAGAGTACTTATGCTTATTTTAGTGACACTGTGACCACTCCTGAAAGCCTTGCTGCATTGGTCAAACTCTACCATTTGTATTAGTATTAAGTTTACACAGTATAAGTGGGTACCCTTGTAAGAGCCTTAGAGTAGCTGACTGGTGGCAGCATAATTATCTCATAGTCTGGGAAGAAGGAGCACAGCGGTTAAATCTTTGTCAGGCTTTTCCAGGTGTGTGTGTGTGTGTGTGTGTGTGTGTGTGTGTGTGTGTGTGTGTGTGTGTGTGTGTGTGTGTGTGTGTGTGTGTGTGTGTGTGTGTGTGTGTGTGTGTGTGAAAATCAAGTATCCAAGTGTGTGTGTCAGCTACTGGGAAAAGGGACACAGAGCTCCAAAGTGGACAGTGTGGAGTCTTATTTGGGGCCTGGAGAGAGAAAGAGAATCCAGGCTCAGGTCTGGATTGTTATCTCTGTGTTCTCTTAAGGGAAATTGTGTTTGGTGCAGACAGTTGCATCTGAAAATCCTGTGTGTATCCATCTTTGCTCATAGTGCCCATCCCTTACCAGTGTCAGTGGTGAGGATTGGGTCTCCTTGGTTGCTAGCCTGGAGTAGAGACTGTCACATGATGTTCCTCACATGGGGGGGGGGGGTACTCAGGCAGCATACTCATAAGTTACTTAAACCACCTCAGCACATTTTTCTCAATCCATAGGACTAAATTCTATTGGATTGCTGAGCCTCTGAGTGTGTCCCACAGAATGAGATCATCTATCTTAGGAGAAAACCTCATTCAAATTGCTTGTAAGTCACAGTTTCATCCTTTTGACCAATGCTCAAGCAACATTTGGTACTGCATGTATCTGGTGATCAGTTTCCTAGTACCATTTATCTTCAGAGACTTGACAGCAAGCTAAAGATACTTAAACTAATCCACTTTCTACCCTGTAGAGAGCAAGCCACTGTTGACTAGAAGAGAAACTTAATTTTAGATTTGGAGTTGCTAATTTTTATTCTAGTCCATTTACACTGAGCATTAAACTGCTTCAAAGCATAGAGGGGGTCATAACCAGTTGAAGGCAAAGATGACAGCATCTTCTGAAAAAAAAGGCAAATGTAATCCTCTTATCTTGACATAAGATACTCTTCATATACTGGATGCACCTTGATATGAGATCCATAAATAACACAAACAACAGAGCAGACAATACACAGGCTTTGTAGACTACAATTTTATCAACTATTTTCAACTTAACACAGAGAATATAGACAGAACTCTCACTCTTTAAGAACAAGCTTTGAATGGCTAACTGCAGCAGTCCTGGGTTCCACCAAAGCCACAGCACCTTCCAGAAGGCACTGCACAGAACACATTCCCATATCACCTGTATGTGCACACTAGTAAACTCTCAAAACTCTGCCCATATTTGTGCAAGGATAAATAGCTGATGTTTCTTCCATAGCAATCAGAATCTAGACTGTTCTACCTGACCTGAAGTTTTATCTACTGGAAAACATCTCCTTTCTAGTACCTTGATTTAGACCCCATGATAGTGGGTTAAAAAGTCCACTGAAAGTGTGGGAGAAACAGGCAACTGTAGCTTCTGTAAAAAAGAATTGAAAACAGTTGCACACTTTGTTGCTGGGTATGACACACTCATGGCAGAAGGACTGTACACTGAAAGGCACAATAATGTTGCAAGATTGTTGCACTGAGAATTGTGCGAGGACTACAATATAGAAGTAGCTGACAAGCTCTGGAAGCATGGACCACAAATAATGATAGAGAAAGATGAATTGTACATCACATGGGATCACTCATTACCAACAATTCAAAAAACAGATGCAATAAAACTAGATATATAGTCTATGCAAAAAAGACAAAAGTACACCTAGCGATTATAGTGTCTTTTGTACAGAGAGACATAACATCATAAAATATTAGGATCTGCAAACAGAAACTAGAACAATGTGGAAGAAAGATACCCAGACTGTTCCAACAGTAGTAGGTATGACAGTAGGTCTCTTAACAACAAATGTACAGTCATATTTAGATATGTTAACAATACATGTAACTCCATAATACTTGCAGAAGGAGTCATTACTGGGCACATTGCAGGTGCTGCTAAGGACACTTTTAGCTAACATCAAAGATTGAAACAATACTAATTTCATGAACTTTAATTATACTCTAACTTAAGAATGGGGGCAACTCCCATCATGGTATTAGACATCCAAAATGCTTGGAGAAATTAAACCCAGGGAGATTGTGAAGCAGATCCCATTCAATTCCAAAACTATTTAGTCACTGCATTGACTTAATTTACTTAAATAGATTAATCTTTACCATCTGCTTTTGGCATTGTCTTCAAATCAGATTTCAAAGTTTATCAAAGCATCATTTGCAGATCTTAACAGTATCCTCAGATGTGGTAAGCAGTTCTTCATCCTGTTGAATAAAGTTGCAACAATGCCCAATCTGACAATTCAGACTGCTCAGATGATATGAAAGAATTTCTTTGAGACTTTCCAAATGTCACTATCCACGGCATGGCATGGCATGGCCAAATTCCTTCCAGAACTGGGCTTTCACAATAACAGCTGTTAAAACTGCTGTCTTCCTAGCTTATCAGTACTTAGTAGTCATATCTTCCCATCCCACTATCATTGCATGCATAACTTCTTTCTTCTTTCTTTAACATGATGGCTTCTCTCAACCACTGGTATCTACCACCCCATCCTGCCATTTTAACTACCAACTGAAATGTAGCCACCATTCCTTACTACTGCCTTAACTGCTGAGACCTTTATGGGATCCATTTTGAATCCACAACACTGTCCTCATTAGATATACAGGAGAAGCTCTGCCTGAAGTTGAATGTTCCATACAAAGAGGGATTATCTAAGCATTACCACAACATGCTCAGTATGCATTTGCATTTCCTTGATTTGTACAGCTGGAAATACTGCTGGCAGAACCAACTCACCACCAAATGGTGACCAGATGATAACTTAGTTCCTCTGTTGACCTAGCTGTCTAGAATATGTGATCTAAGGTTTGATGACATGACCACTAACATCCCTCATCTCCAAGTGTCAGTCTATCTTTCATATTCTTCAGTTTTGTCTAAGCTATAGGATTGGACCTCGATACAAGCAAGACAAATTCAATGCTTGTTCATGTCAAGATATCAGCTTCATGCTAATATTATTCCTTAAAACATGATGGATATCACTGACTCCTCTGATTAAGACAATAAATGTCTTACTATGACCTCATCAGATGAATTACATCGATAACAGAGCATGAATTCCTCAGCAGAATTCCTCAGTTGCATTCTGGATACTCCATTAAAATGAAAGAAATTTAGCTAATGTTGTAACCGGATCTATTGAAAGATTTGTCAGGCTTTGCAGGAATGATGTTTTCTTTTGTCTCAGTGCCAGTAAACCAAGTGTAATTCATACCTATAACCTCACTCCTTTTCTCTTTCTCCACATATCCACTGGGTTACAGCCTGCACTTCAATGCAAACTATAGCAGGATTGTAACAGAGTGGCTATATTCTCTGCTGGCCACCATGGCCACAATGGTAGAATATACAACTGTGTATTGTTACTTTAACTACAATGGGTAGAGGCTTATAATCAGTTGCCCTTCACCCAGATAAAATTGCCCATAGACTTTTTAACTTATCAACATACTCAACCCCACAAAATACAATCACCTGTTGTGAAACTGAACAAGCTCATCATTTTCAGCAGGCAAGCTAACATTCCCTAAAGTTTGAACAGATTTAATAATCTGAGTCCTGATATTATGTCAGTGTCAAAAAAGTCTGGAATAATCTTTCCTATAATTAAGGTCTATACAAAAAAAGTAAGCCTTACAAATGCACTGAAATTCATCTGCGAATCACATTGGAACTATAGTAGAGACATTACCTAATTTATCTGCCAGTAAGTTCCAGTCTCTATTTGTAGTGAAAGAAGTGAATACTCCATATATTAGTTGAAGCCAAACTTTGTGGGTTTGCTGGGTCCAATTTTGTTATGCATTGCATACTGCCCAGAGGTATGCAGTTTCACTCAACTGACAGTTCCATAATTTTTTAAACATCAGTAAAAAACAAGTTTAAACGTGAGTTACAGTTTTTCTGTTCTCTGTATTAGATTTTCCTTTTCTAAATGTCTTTTGCTATTGATGAATGTATCTGGTGTAAGCTTACTGCATTCAGTCAGTTTATCTATACTTACTAGCTTTGTAGTTTAAATTCTATTTTGCATTTGCAGGATATGCAAAAATTCACCTGCTGTCATACAGTTGTCATCCCCCATGTTTGCAAATTATGTATTTATTTATTTGTACTCGACTGGGTATACAAAGTTTTCACTGGATGCCTGGGTAGAAAAGATCATCAAAAATTACAATACAGTACATAGCCCATAAAATTACAATACAGTACATAGCCCATAAAATTACAATACAGTACATAGCCCATAAAAGTTACAATACAGTACATAGCCCATAAAATTACAATACAGTACATAGCCCATAAAATTACAATACAGTACATAGCCCATAAAATTAAACTTTTTATGGAGTAACTTTTGAGACTTTTTCAAGTGCAGAATAAGGGCGAAATAGAAAAAAAATATGTCCCCTTGGAAAGACTTTACTTTTCAAAACTTTGTCTTGGATTTAGAAAGAATACTTACTGTGCAATTCAGAACTTAAGACATGGAAGAATTTGAACTTAAAACTTTTTACTCACAGTATTTGATAAAGGGTGCAGCATAGAGAAAATGTATTATAACAGAGTGGAAAATGAGCAACTCTTATTGGGGCCAACTGAAAGCCAGCTTGTATTGTAGGGATGAAACACATTTCACTTAGGTCTGTACAAAAAGAAGATGTGAGCAATGTGTGAGGCCAGGCCTTATTGCTAGAAACTGCAGACCATTTTGTAAGAAATGTAATCACTTTGGCAATTTTGGTTTGACTGTTGTGTGCTGGAAAATTAGCAGGGAGGAAAGGCAATGTATATTGGGCAATATTCAGGAGGGTAGTGAAATGTCTGATGTAAGTAAGAAAGTGAAAGAAATATAGCCAAGCAAGGGAGGATCTAATGGTAGAAGAGATTCAGATACAAGCAGAAAATAAATATGCTGGGTAAGTGAAGAAGAGCAAAATTGTGACTCAGAAACCAGGGAAGAACAAGAACAGAAACAACTTAATCTATTGGAAGGAGGAAAAGAAGGGGGAAAAGAAAAATATCAGGAGGAAAAAATATGCAAAAAAGGTAAAGTGATGGTTTTGGTATTTTTGTGACTATATGTGAACAGTATAAGAAATTAAGTGAGAGGTTTAATGGCCACTGAATAGTGCAAAATGAAAATGAAAAAGATGACTACATTATGCTTGATGTATATAAGATGTGTTAAAAAATAGAAACAATTGAAGCTCTAGGGGAAAAGATCATTAGGTCAGTAGAATAAAAAATATGTTCTGAGTTAAGAGTGTTAATAAGAGAAAATGAAGTAAAACCATTGCATTTAAAAACTGTGATACCAGAAAAGGTAATGAATGATATATGACTTTGTGTGAGGTTAGTTGTAATATGTGCATATGCAAACATGTCAGAATGAAAAAGAAAATGTTTGAAGAATTAAAAATTATATGAGAGTGATCATAACAATTGTATTGATTGGGGACTTTAATTGTAAGGTAAGAAAAGAAAAAGGAAAAATAACACAAGATGTAAGCATCATAAAAGAAGTGATAGAGTATGTAAACTTAAGAAAAAAGTAGAGAGTAGACATACAAAAGGAGAATTTGTAAAACAGAGATTATGTTAAATATTCAAGTGACATGAAGAAAGCAGCAGGTGAGGTAGAAGACGGAGCTTTTCAGCTCATATGGTAGTGTGGGTTTTGTTAGGTGATAATGAAGAAATAAATGATAAAAATGAATAAAAAGGAGATATAAGTTAAAAGAAAGAAATGAACAGAGAAAGTAGAAGACTATTGAAAGAACACATTAAAACAAGAGTAGTTTACAAAACTTGAACATAATGGTGGGTAGTCTTTAAAGAAAAATATAAAAAATCAGGAAGTAGAGAGAAGATTAAAAAATAAATAAAGTGGAATATGAAATTATGTGAACATTTTTGAGAACAGAATTGAAGAAGGAAGTGAGAGAAGAGAAACTGAAAAAAAAATTAATTAGAAAAATAAAGAAATAAATTCAAGCTTGTATAGCTAGACATTATTTAGGAAAGGTAAGATGGATGGAATGTTTGATGAGAAGGGGGTAGTAAAAGAACACATGAAAAAATTATAGAGTTATTAGAAACATTGTAGGAAATGATGCATTTGAAGGAAGAAGTTGAAAATCGGGAAGTAGAGAGAAGATTAAAAAAATAAATAAAGTGGAATATGAAATTATGTAGAAAATATTTAGAACAGAATGGAAGAAGGAAGTGATAGATAAGAGAAACTGAAAAAATGAATTAGAAAAATAGAGAAAAACATTCAAGCTTGTATAGGTAGATATTATTTAGGAAGGGTAAGATGGGTGAAATATTAGATGAGAAGGGGTAGTAAAAGAACACATGAAAAAAATATAGAGTTATTAAAAACATTGTAAGAAATGGTACATTAGAAGCAAGAAGTTGAAAGGGGAGAGGTGGAAGGCAAAGACATTTTTGGATAGAACAAAATGTTATGTTAGAAGAAAGAACTGAAATAAAAGAATGGAAAAGATCTTACAAAAGAAGGGGAGATAGAATCACCACTATGACTGAGGTAGGTTAAGTTATGGATATTATAAGGGAATTAGTATAAGGGAAAAATAAGTACTTGTGGAAACATTGACTGAATGGTTAGAGGAAGAGAAAGAAGGAAAAATGTATGTACAAGGATAATCTAATTATATGGAAGAAAAATGGCACAGATATTAAGAACTAGAGGAAAATAACACTGGGAAATCCTAATTTCAAAATCTTTATGAAAATAATAGAAAAGAAAGAATGGTATAATTTTGAAAGAAGTGACATGGGAGTTGATATATGGAGTAAAGGTAAAACAAGTGAAGAAAATACTGGTGATAATAAAATAAGTAACAGATGCACTTTTAAGAAAGAATAAAGATGTAAGGTTGATTGCATGTGATGTAGCAAAGATATGTGGTTCAATAATTCATGAAACAACATGGGATATTTTAGATGCTATAGGATTGGGTAAATTATAAAAGTATTAAAGAAGTGTTATGAGACAACCTGGGTGAAGATTATGGTAAACAGCTGATTAAATAATAAAACAAAAATTGAAAAAGGGATAAAACAGCATGTCCAGTGAGTATGTATTTATCTGTACTGGTAATGATATCACTAATACAAACATGTACTGGCCAAATGGAAGAATCAGAATAGGAAACAGGAAATGGTATAATAATTTCCATAAATCTTTTATAAGCAGATAATTTCTTATTGTAACAAAAATATAGTAAACTTAACTGTAACAAAGATGGAATGAGGTTACATAAAGCTGAAGTAAGGTAAAATAGGTCAAAAAGTAAATGTTTGGTGAAACTGAAAAAATTAAATGGAGTGTAATTTACTACAAATTAAATAATTCTATTAGGAATCAGTGTTGGCCAAAGCAGAAAAATAATAGAAAAATGGAGAAAAAATCTTGATGAAATAAAGAGGTTATTTAGTAAGCGATAACTTTTACATCTATCCTTTAGAAAGAAGGTATACATGTTAAATACATATATATTGGAAACTTTGGGATGTTTGGCAATGTATATATGTTTTCTTGGGAAAATGGAAAAAGAACTGATAGATATTTGTTTCAGTTTTGTTTGGGGATCAAGACTGAACCCAGTTAGATGGGAAATTGCTTACACTAAGAAAGAATAAGGAGGTTGGAATAAAAAAAAAATCCAGCTCTATATTTCACATACATATACCTCTTTGGGTATTAAAAATATGAAGGCAAAGGAAGAAAGCTTAATGAGGAAACTTCTGTGTATGAAATATGGGGAGATGGAAAAAATGAAAAAGGAAAGGAAAAAAAAAAAAAAAGAGGAGATGATAGAAAAAATATGATTACAAGATGAAATTGTGGAAAATTAAGACTGATGGAGTTAAGAAAAGAATGGTATACTATGGTAATATACAAATATTATTTAATATATCCATGAAAACGTCATACTGATGAGATTTAAAAAAGCAATAACAAACAGAAGGAAAAGATTTTTAGATTTTATGAAGCTAAATATTTTTGTGAAGATTATTATTAGATAAGTTGCCTCTAAAATTTAATATGAAAAATAGAGCAGTGCAGGAAAGAAAATGTAAGTATTGTAAGGAAGAAGAAATGACAGAGTATTATATTTTGTTTTGTAGAAAGAAGAAGACTTTTGGAAAAAAATCAAACTGTGTATACATGGGAATGTTTGTGAAACATAAATATACAAATAATATTGTATAGGAAATATGAAACAAATGTGAGGATGATAAGTGAGATTTTTTTTATGGTAACAGTATGTGTGTTGTGAAAAAGATGTAATAAATTGCATTGCAATATAATAAAAAAACTGGAATTATGAATATGTGTTGGTTGAAATAAAATGGTAGTTTTAAGAAGAGGATAGGGAAACAGAATAAAAAATGTTAAAGCTTCTGAAATTGAGAAGTAACATACTGTAAATATTGTAAAGACTGCAAGTGTAAATGCATAAATATGGTAGAAATATAAGTAAAATATAAGGGATCTGATGTATTAAGATGCACACACACACACACACACACACACACATATATATATATATATATATATGTGTGTGTGTGTGTATAAAGCAACCCCTATTCTTTTAAATAAGTACCATGAGATCTTTTACATCCACCTCAGTTAACACTGAGTCAGATGGAGTCTTAACATCTCATCTGAAGAACAGCACTCATGGGAGTGCTGCAGTATCAGTACTATAAAATTAACCAGTTACTTGAAGTGGGCATAGAACCCACAATATTCCATACCAAAGGCAGGTGCACTGCCTGTTCATCTACTGAGAATGCTGTACAAAGTGGTAAGCATTAAAGAAGTTCAGTTCAACTTTTGAGTATAATACATTTTTACACTGTCATATTAAACTGGCTGAATTTATATAAGAACAGTTAGAAAGAGAAAATGAGTTAGAGATACTAATAAAATGGTGGAGGAGACAAGAGAAATATTATGTTCCCACAGGGTAATGCAATGCTGAGTTCTGTACGAAAGTCTGGCAAAACATTTTGAAATTTTGTTGTAGCATGCATCTACTTTTATTTTGTGGGTGGAGTTCAGGTTCATAAGAACAAGGGATATGCAAAGAAGAGAGAGAAGTAGTAAAGCATGTACAATAGTTTTCCTAGCAACGTCAGTGAACTAGAGTTAGCCTTATAGAGGAAACCTTTCTGATGCTATTTTTTAACTCATTGACAACTATGTCATAAATAATGTCACATCACTACCACTCTACACACAGTGTTACATTCCAGAGCATTTTCTAAAAAAAATCAACATGTACAGCACAACATAAAATAATATAACTTCTTTGTGAACAATAAAAACTATTAAAACTGTACATATGGCAATTTTATCAATAAGAGGCATTTTTACAGTGATCATAGTTAGGGCATTTTTAACCTTTCCAGAAATATTATATTAATAATTCCCTCAAACACAGAATTATATTTTTTGCTAACTTTTCACAACCATAAGTAAGAAGAGTAACTCCCAGAAAGCTAGAGCCCTCATTATTCTAATAATCAGAAATAGGATCTTAATAAAATCCACCAAAGCCAAGTTTGAGGCAAAAATAGCCACCCAAGCCAAAGACAATCACAATAACTTTTTTAGTTATGTTTGTAATCTCTGAAACACGATGCAACAATGCACTGAGCTGATTGTGAACAATGTTACCTACACTAAGGATAAAGATATAGCCACCTACTGACTGATAAATGCTGATCAAAATGCACCCATTTCTCCCCCCCATTATCCCACAAGATATACCTAAAATCAACTTGCTCCCAGCTATCATGCAAGATCAAGTCCTAAATGCATTATCAAAAACTAAAAAATACTGCATCACTGGGTCCCAACAGTATCTCTGCAAGCATCTTAAACAATATGAAACACAATTTAACCACCCCCAACAACACCATTTAACCTCAGTCTCCAAATAAGTTTTGTACAAAGTAAATGGAGGACAGCTAAACTCATTCCCCTACATAAGGGAAGTCCTTTCACAGACCCAGGAAATTACAGATCTGTAAGTGGGATCAGCCTTATATGCAAAGCCATGGAAAGACTTATCATGACATTAATCATTACAGACATAGGGAACCTCTAAAAATTAGACCCATTTCATGATTTGTCAATGGCAGGTCATGCTTACTCAACCTAGTAGACTTCTCTGAAGAGGTTACTAAAGCAATGTATGAAGGTAAAATGACACATATCACATACCTTTGACCTGGCCAATGCTTTTGGTACAATTCCCCACTCATGCATAGTAGAAAAGCTCAATAAATTGGGAATGAACCACTATGTTATCCACAAGATTGCCATATGGCTCACAGATATGAAGCAAGAAATAAAACTAGGGGACATTACCTCCACAGAGAGAACAGTCACCAGTAGAGTCCCCCATAAATTGGTGCTGGCACCTTTCTTTTTTGGCATCAACTTCTCTGAAGGAAAATGCAATAGCAAATGGCTCTAGCTTACTAAGTTCACAGATGACTACAAGTTAGGAGCAATTATTGAATCCTAATTGACTTAGCCAACATTTTCCCCCCAGACAAATAGCCAGCACAAGAATCCTGGACTGAAACTGAATACCAAGAAATGAATTATCATATCTCTTGGGAAGTTGTCTGCCACAGAGAACTGACACATTAACAATACACTCCTGAGAGATGATCCAGATGTTTGGGATTTGGGAACTTATGTGGACAGTGACTAGCATGTGTCCACTGTCACAAGGTAAGTCCTTCTATATTGGGCAGCTTATAAGCAAAGGGATGTCATTCTCCTCTTTATTCAACCCTCAGTAATCTGATTATTGAATATAATGCCCCCTTTGGAATATATCTGTCCAGACACATGCAAAAACTGAAATGCCTACAGAGATACATTATTAAGTGGATACAAAGCCTAAATAATATGTCCTACATGGACCAGCTCAAAGCCTTGCCGCTATACTCTGTATCCTGCAGACTGTTAAGATGTGACCTGTGTCTAGGACACAATGCATCCTCAAATGTAGTATAATATAAATGTACATTGACAATGATTTTTCCTATTTCCCACCATGGTATTTTACACCCCCCCCCCAATGACATGTGGGACTCTCAGTTCCAAAAATATGAATATAAATATGAAAATGTGAATAATAAGTGGTGGACAGTGATTAATGCCTCAACTGTAGTTCATCTTAGATTAGTCTCATTGCATTTAGAAGAAAGTGAGGAAAAATAGTTCCCTAGCCAAGAGTCTATGGATGTAAATGACAACTGAGTTATTTCTTGAAGTTTTGGGAAGGTTGGAGCTGAGCAGATAAGGGTATAATCATGAGTATATTCTACTATGGTAGCAAACCTGAGGTTAAATAGGAAGGACTCTTATTCAAACAGCTGGAAAGGATGATAAATGTTGCTGTTTAGCTGCTTAGTTTCTGTTGGATAGAAAATTATAGTATAAAGAGAGGTGACTGAGTTAAGTCTAGGGATGAGATGTCTATAAGTAGTTTGTAGTAAAAGACAGTGTTGAATGCTTTGGATAAATCAAAGGAAACAGCTGAGTCTAAGTTACCCAAGTTCCTGCTGAAGTTAATGATTTTAAAGGATCTAAGAAGAGCAGTTGCTGTGCTATGTTAAGTTAGGAGCCATGTTGTTTATTGGACAGAAGTGTGTTGTTGGTGAGATATTTGATGAGCTGGATGTAGATACATTTCTTTAGGATTTGTAATAGTTGGAATAAGGTTGTTATGAGCTTTTAATAGGTACTCTCTGTAGAATGTCCACCTTTATGGAGTATTGAATGACTTTTTCCAGAGAGCAGGGACATAGTTTTCCTTGATGGATGGGATAATCATGATGGAGACATGGTAGGCCAATACATCTGCTGCTATTTTAATATATTCTGGTGGAATGCTCTCAACAGCTAAGATTGTTGGTTTTAGGTTGGCACAGTCTGAAAGTTGAATAAAAGTGACTTTTTTGCTTCCAATTTGGCTGCACACTGAACAACAGCTTGATTTTAGCTCTCCCAGTGTGAAAAAAAGAAACTGGGCATTAAGTGCAAGAAACTCTACCAGTTTTAGTAAATTCAGTCACTGGCTAGCAAGTACATTGCCTGTATGCAGGCAAAGAAGAAACAACCTGAAAGAAAATCAACTAGAAAATGTAAAGAAAAAACCCTGACTGGGAAGAATCCTGTAGCTGTTCAGCAAAAAGCTGGTCAAGCTCCAGCTATGGTACAAGACATGACTTCCAGTAATATAGTGGAAAGGCTAAATCAAATGTGCTCAGAGCTGATTAAAATAAATGAAACATTGAAGGTGTATATCAACTCAAATAAAAGGCTGTAAAATGGAAGAAGCTTTAAACAGCTATTCAAATGAACTGATAAAACTGCAAAAATCAGAGGCAAAAAATTATGAAACAACTGGCTAAGTATGAGAGTTCTCAGGAAGACCTGTTTCAAAAAATGGTAGAGTTAGAGGAAAGAGTATGCACAGAAAACCTGAGATTTTCTGTTGTAGCAGATAAACTGAAATGAACAGACTTTATTAATTTTATGAAAGCACAAATAAGTGACTGGGCTGATATTCCATAGCAAGATTTGTTAATTGAAAGGGTACATCATATGTATGCTCTAAACCTTTCCATGAGAAATCAGCCAAGACCTGTATTAGTAAAGATGCAATTATAACGACAGAAAGAATTGATCCTGACAAATATGCTGCAAAATGGCAAATTATCAAAAACTGGAGATAGTAGAATGTCTGTGGAAAATGATTATTCACTCTAAACCAGGCAGTAGAAAAGCAAATTTATCCCAACAATCAGGGAATGTCGAAAGGCAGATGTGAGATTCAAGTCCCTGTACCAATACTCTTTAGAATAATTTTCCCAGTGGACCAAAGTAATTTTTTTATGCTGAACAGGGTAAGGAGGAAATAGAAAAGTTTGTAGAACAAAATGTGAGCCATCAAACAGAAGGGGGCTCTGCTTCTCATTATGCTGATAATAAGGCTTAGCTAGTAAAACCTTTCAAATGTTCCAAAAAATGCTTGAGAGTCACAAAAAAGGACAGTAGCAGACTAGAAGAATCATGACTACTTTGGACTTGATCCAGAGTCTGGGATTGGGAGATGGAGATGAACAGGTAGAAGACCGGCAACACAGAAATTAGTGAATAAATGTGAGACTATAAAGCATCAAACATATTTGTGACATGACTTCCAGCTTAATATAGGAATAATATACAGAAATAAATCTTTATAAGAAAAAGTGGAAATATTTGAGTTTTGTTAACATTGTTGAACTTGTTAAGGTTTGAAATGCATATGCCTCACTTCACGTCATAAATATTTGTAAACACACTGAGGGGAAAGAAGGAACAAAAGAAAAGTAACTGTTAGTAAAACAATTTTTGTTCTTAACATTTCATGATATAAATTGCATGTTATAAAGTATTTTCAGTTACTCTTGTATGTAATAAAGATACTAAAGTTCACAGATTAGTACTAGGCTAATTTCCCATGTGGACCATTTTATGCCTAGCCAAATACCTCATGTAAGAATCAAACCCTACACCTTATGTCTTTAAGGTAAACACCTTAACCATTATGCCAACCTCCCTGTTTGTGAATTCTGACTGCTTCTTAATGATATTTAAGCTTTTCATTTACTGCAATTTCTGCTATATTTCACACCTGAAAGCTACTGGAATGTTTCCGGAAGAATGTCTCACTAGCACTGTACAACAAATTATCACTGTATGGCAGTCTCAAAGGCAAACTTCCTAAGTCTGAAAATCAAGCACCATAGTTATGCTATATATCACTGCTATGGCACTGCACATTATTCAACATGTCCATGTGAACTGGAACATGTGAATTTGGGGCGTTCTACACTTGCACTCTGCTTTTACACTGTGACTATATTTTACCATTTGTAGCTTCTCACAAGCCAACTAACTAAAACATCTTAGGAGGATTTCCTTCTTTAAATGCTTCAGTTTGAAAAAGTACATTTTATGACTTTTTTTGTTGAATAAGTCAGTAACATTTTTCCCACTGCCTCCTCTCAATGACAAAAATATGTTAGCTGTGTAAACAGAACTTTCTACTTGGTGCCTTACAGCTCCACTATTTGAAAGTATCTTCAGACAGTGCATCTGTATCTAGTTTAAATTCAACATTTTCTTTATTGGTTTTCAATATTTCTTTAAAACAACCTGACTTGAAATAAAGTCTCACTATTTCTGGTGCATTTTTCTACTTCACTTTTTCAATAAATTTACCCAACTCTATGACATAAAGGGATAAATCCCTGACTATTTTCCAGAGTGCTGGGTCAGGAGCTTGAAGGGCTTAGCAGTGGGTGGGAATGAATGGCTTTTGCCAAGTATGCCAACCAAGGTGGGGGAGTGTGAGGTGGCAACAAATCAGCCAATAATATATTTCATCGTGTGTATGTCTGTGTGTGTGTGTGTGTGTGTGTGTGTGTGTATGTGTGTGTGTGTATATATATATATATATATATATATATGTGTGTGTGTGTGTGTCTCTTTCTATCACTCTGTGTTTTGTGCATGCACACACACACACACACACACACACACACACACACACACACACACACACACACACACACACACACACACATACACACGCACACACCCTTACTGTCTCCAGTCATATTACATGTATGTTTATATCCATTGGTCAAATATACTAGTGCTTGAATATAAAATAGCTAAACACAAACAATCAAGACTCACATGAAATACCCATAAAAAAACAGTTTCCTTTACAGATTGATTAACCAAAACCTAACCACTGCATTTAGACATTGTCTGAACAGTGGCACTGTTCACATTTCAAGTTCTGCATCCTAACAACTCCCCCTGGCCTTATACATATCAGATTATGGAGAGGGGGGAATAGGCATAGTGATCCAATGTGTGATCACCAGGTATCGTTAGAAATAATAGCCACAATAGCACAGTTGCACATTTCCTTTTGCTGCTGCAAACCATATCAGCCATCATTATAATTTGAATAACAGATAAAAAAAAAATACTGCAGTGGACCCAGTGTATTTTTACCCTTCTTCACAACGAGTCTGCATATCTGCAAAAGCTCTGTTATCATCCCATAGATACAACTCAAATCTAACATTCCTGTTCATTTCCTCAAACAATAACCAGTGATCCACTCTAAGATCTATAACTGCTGCTGATTTCTGCATTATTTCTCCCACTGCAGTGGACAAACAATCCTCTAGCAATTCTTAGACTTTTGCTGCTGCTGCTACCATCATCAAGAAAGACTGCAGATTGTTGCTGTCTCTGTGAAATAAATTAAAATAAACACAGATCATTAATTCTATATGAGACAGTGATGATTTGTCTTGCTACACACACATAGTTTTATGTTTAAAATTTTCAGACTGTTTGCTCCATGCTGCTTGGCTCAGCAATGGCTGGTGACATCTATCCTGATATCTCAAAACCGAATAGCGTGTAGTATATATGCATGGGGAGGAGGAAAACACAAAGAAAAGTAGGGTGTGCCCCAGTGCCTAAATCCACCAGTGTAATTCTGCACAATTAATTTGATTAATCGCTAAATGACTAAAGCTGAATAATAAAGATTCTGATCACATGACAGTGTACAAGATAGTAGCAGTTTACAAAAGTGAATCACAGTTTGATCAAACCACTTCTATTTTCATGTTTCCTGCAGCTTTCATTTCCAATTGGTTACCGTCATATGATTTATGAACACAGAAATGATTTTCCAACAATTAAGTTGTATTGTAGAAATAGTACACTCGATACCTCTAGAACTGTTACAAGATACCTGTGAATTTGTTTCATACATGTTTTAAGAAAAATAATGGACTGGTATCTCCTGCTAAGGTTTCAAAAAAGGATGGCATATTAATGTGCAAGCTATTTTGGAACCTTTAACAGATGCTACTGTTATGCACTATGGCACATGTTTTACAGTACCAAAAACAAATGTTCCTGTGCAGTATGAAAGCACTTGTTTAGTTTTATGCTTTAACAAAAGTTTACCTTTTCTAATGGTTCCTAGTGCATTTTTGATAGACTGTTTCTGCCTTAATTAGCGAGATTTATCTAACCAGAGCCAAGGTGTTTGTGTTATAGATATTCGTGTGTCTTCTGTTTTGAGAAGTTAAATGTCATAAGTCTGAAATGTTATCCTTTAGCAGTGTCCATTTAAAATACAAATCTAATGCAGCCTTTTATCTTTCTTGCCTTTATTTCTGTTCTGTGACGTGTACTGCTTCTGCAGTATTAATGATTGTGCAGGATATGAAAACTTCTTTACAAATTTTATAAAGGTGGGTTATATGTGCTTTGTAGTGATATTACTAAGATACATGTTCTTACACTTCTGTGGTGTAGAGATAACACTAAAATATATGTCCTAACAATTCTCTGGTGTAGTGAAAACACTAAATTATCTGCCCTGACAACAGTATGGAGTAGTGATAACTTTAAATATTTGTCTAGACAATTATGTAGTGTAGAGATAACCAAAAATGGTGCCCTGTTGTGTAGTGTGATAAAGGCCTGACTGTGTTACTGTTAAGCCGGGCTTGATATGTGACACGAACATTGGAGGCATGAGCTTTATGATGAGGCAGATCATGCTCATATCTCTCCAGAGGTCCATGTGTCCATATATCTGGGGACAAGAAGAATGCCAACAGGTCATGAGGAAGACCAGAGAGGTTTGGAGATGTCTGCCTTCTAGGGACTTGTGATTTTATTGGGATGATGTCACTTGCATAAATGGGTGCTATATCCTCACCACCCCATTGCATACTGACTCATGTTACTTTTTGGGTCTATATTACATTGTCAAACTCACAGAAGCTCAAACTATGTAATATCAAACCAGGAAGTTCGAAACCCAAAAAGTATGAAAACACAGAACAGCAAATTTTTTTCCCAGGGAAAAAAAATCACTGTTCTGGTACAAAAAAAAAACAACAAAAAAAATGTACACTTTAAACTTAAACTAATGTGGGGGGCAGTGCCCCCTACACCCCCCCCCTACTTAAATATGCCAAATCCTAGATTGCACCACAGTGGAGGAAATAGCAAAGCCGAGAAAACGGCCCACCAATTTTTTTCCCTGGGAAAAAAAATCGGTGTTCCATGGCTTTGCTATTTTCACATTTTGAACATATGGGCTCGATATTACAATGTTTGGACTCCTGTGAGTTCAATGTTGTAATATAGACCCTTCCTTTTTAAGCATACACATGGGAATTCTAGGGTGCATGCCAAAATCGGCTGACTGCCTCAATGGTGCCTGCCCGGCTTACCTCTGGGATGTGCTATGTACATGTACTGTCAATCGCCTACTACTTAGTAATGCATTTACACAAAATCCATATGGCTCTATGTATGCTTTATCCCCTCAAAGTCCAGTTAAGCTTAAAAAAAGAGTATGTATCAATTAAGGTTAACATCATTCCTTTTTCTTGGGCAGTCCTGTTCAAGTCACTTTTTTTCTGAGTAAAAATGTAAAAATGGTTACTGTCCTCATAACTTCTGAAATAAATTGTTTTCTTTCTTTCTTTATAAAATTTTTAGAAACACTGACATTGCATTCATGGTGTCTTAGTATGATATAAGAAGGCATGAATTAATACAGTTCTAGTAGAAAGATGGTTTGCATTTAGAATAAAGTAATCCATAACAATGTGTGTTTTATATAGATAAGGTTAATTTCTTCCTGCAAAATGTTATGTTTCTTGAAGAAATACTCCACTTTTGCCCAACAAAAAGTTATTCAGAGGTGCTGAAATATTCCTGAGTTCAGTGTCTACATCTTAGAAATTTTCTAAACCACTGCATTACTCAAAACCATTATTGCTTGAAGTGTTTGTGTGTTGCCATGTACCCATAATTGTTCATAGAACTCAGACATGGTTGCAACCATTTCATCTAGTACTTTTTTTAATGTTCTTTGAAAATGTATGGTTAATTTTCTGCCTGCAACTGGTTATAACCTGAAAATATATAAATGGAAGACAAAACAGACAGGTATCCAAGTTACATTTAAAATGATCTTACATGAAGAAGCTAATAAACATGCAGTGAGACATTAATAACACTGAAATTTAGCAATGCATTTGTTTGATTATCTGCTAACATAGCAACACTGTCAATTTTAATCATGATACTGGTTCTGTCAGTATAAGGCACCCCAAAAGCACACAGCAGAACTAGAGATCTGTTACAGTTTTTTGCATTCAGTATTGCTATATAAGTTCCATTTTAATTTTTTAGAATGATTTGCTTTGTTTTTATTTCCAGTATTGCAACTTGGACCATTTGCACTACATTGATAACACTGATTTAATTGACTTGCAGCTAATTTACGGACATTGTGGTTTTCTTTTAATGGAGTGGTATACAAAACTAACAGTGTCTTATTTATCTTTATACTGGGTTAAACTACAATAGTATGAAAGAGTATAGTAATGTCTTTTGGCTTTTCCCGGTTAGGGGTAGCCACAGCGGACATCCGTTCCACTAATGATTGGCAGTGGATTTTTACTGTACCGAGTTGCCAGCCTGATGCCCAGCTTTCAAAGAAGGCACAGCCATTCACGCACGCACCTACCTGGATGTCTTTAAATGTCACTTGACTGTGGGGAGGACATGCAGACTCCACACAGAAGGCGCTCCAGCTGAGAATTGAACAGGAGAACCTCTTGCTATGAGGTGACAACGCTAACCACTGCACCACCGCAGCCCTAATAGTATCAAAGAGTATATATGGTCTCAATTTCCTTTCACTTTTCTTGCTGTTTCCTCCTTCCTTCTTAGGATAAGTAGAATAACTTTCTAAAAAAGAAAAAAAAATTCATATACTTAGTGACCTCCTAAGCTACAGTATATCCAGCCATTTTCCTAAATCAGGGGTCATGGTAATCTCAACTAATGTGTCTATCCCACAGTCAAGACTTCTATGTATATCTATTACTGTATGCAAATATTCTGCTAAAGTAAAATGCTCTAAGTAAACTGTTTCAGTCACATTGCTTTACATTCTCACTTGTATTATGCTGTGTTTATACATTGATGCTATAGATGGTAATTAATCTTAAGTTTAGTAGCTAAATACACAACACACAAACAAATAAATAAGGATTTGTTTGAGCTTAATTTTGTAATAGAATCTTAAGAAATATTTTATGGTGGCGGCATTATTTTAAAAAAAAATCTGTGTAGTCTAAATCATAAACCATCTACTGCTAGTGAGGTTATTGCTGATCCTTCTGCTTTTGTAAGACCATAATGGTACCCTTCTGTCTTCATATGACCTGTTCCTCTACTAAGTACATCCCTTTGCAAATTCTTGGATTTGTCAGTGCCAGTTACTATGAGGGATGAAAAACTCTCAACAGCCATTACTATCTTCTTATATATAAAGGAGAGCTTAAAAGAGTGGTTACCAAAATATCTGTAAGGTAGGGGAAAAACAGAAAAAAAAACTGAGGAAGAGAAAGATGAGAGTTGAGAGAAAGAGAAAGAGGCACTCTTACACTGTTTTACAAAATATTCATATAGAGGGCTAAGTGAAAGAGTGAGGGCAATCACTTCATCAAAAAAAAAAAAGAAGAAAAAGTTTATCAAAATCTTAGATTAAAACATGGCTTCCTACAGGAGGTACTACGATGAAATAGCTGGATAACCATTGCGTTGTAACACTGAAACAATTGAAATTATTTATTTATTTTTATTTTATATCTGTTGACCAGGGGAGTCCGACTGGATATATGTCCATTTTCAGAGAAGGCCCGGGGAGAAAAGCTCCATTCATCAAACAACATAGCATGCAAATAACATTAGTAAACACAGGATTTAAAAAAGGTTGCATAGTTATGAAGTAAAAAAAATAAAATCAAAAGGTCATGAAAGTACATTAGTTCCAGTTATCACATTGTTTGAGACAAACCTAAGCAACGGGAGGTTAAGTGAGATGATAGGGTTCTCGAAGCAGTAGTGGTGCAGTTGTTTACATGTGCACTGGAAATTGATTTTGAAGAAAAATCCAGTGTCGTCATGTGGGATACAAAATATAAATATCAGCAGTGACAGTGGTGCAACAGGTAGCACACTCACCTTTGGTGCAAAAGGCTGTGTGTTCTTTTCCCTCCCGAGATAGATTGATTACTGACACTGCAGTGCAGCATAAAGTAGGTACTGTTGTTCTAAGTGTGCCATCCTTCGGATGATACATTAAACTGTGTCCATATCTGCTTGGGCTGGTGGTAGCTTGGGTAGATGTAAAAGATTCCATGGCACTTAACAAAAAAAGTAGGGGTCCTTTATTTAACACAACATAAAAAACATGTACTTATTTAGTGGCACATATATGTATGTATGTATATTTCTAGTTTTTTATTATTTACTATTTTTCTCATAATATCGTCATTGTTATTCTTCCACGATTGGCTCCCACTCTATCGTCCACAACCATAATATAATTTTTAGCAAAATATTTGCCAAAATCTATTTCCCATTAAACAAAATTTCACTCAACCTTTCATTCCAGATAACTCATGTTACATAATGTGATGTCCCAACACTGGACTGGTAAATAGAGAGGCCTCAATCCTCACCACTGGCACCAGTGGGGGACATACACTGGAAGGATAACAAGTATATACACAGTATTTCCAGATGCAGCTCTCTGCTTAAAGTGCAATTTCCCCTAAGAGCACACAGAAACCACAGTCAGTCTGGGGTTGGTTTCTCACTCTTTCTCCAGGTCCCCATTAAGACTCCCCACTGGCACAGCTATAGAGTTGAGATCTCAGCTGAGTAACCAAGATGAGACCTCCAGCACCCTGTCTGTCCAACCAGTGCTTCATGTCTCTACCCAAGTACTTGATGCACACACTCTTTGGGATTTGTTTTATACACACACACACACACACACACACACACACACACACACACACACACACACACACACACACACACACACACACACACACACACACACACACACACACACACCTGAGAAAGGCTGGCACAGTTTACTAGCTATGCCCCCTTCTGACTACACTATAAGGTAGTTTTTACTGCCATCAGTCACTCCTGTAAGCTATCATAAGGCCCTTAATGAAGGTCGTCCACTCTTACTGTGTAATAGTAATATTAACACAAATGGTAGTTTGACCAAGAGCAAGGTTATTAGGCTTGGCCCACAAAGCATCACCAAATAAATATGCAAGTACTCTCAAAACTGAAATATCTCTACACAGATCAGTCACAGTGAAAGGTTTAAATATATTTAATAATAAATAATGAAAGAGCAAGACAATACTGATTATATATTCACAGTGACACCAGAGTTAAAAATAACAGGAAATACTTAAAACAACACTGAAGGACAGTCTCATATAAACAAAGAAAGATATCTAAACTAAGCTTCACTATATTCCTGACTGTATCTAAGAGAATTACTGTAATCTACAAACTTATTTATAAAGCAAGGCAAATGTTGTGATCAATGTTTCTTGTCAGGTCAAAGACAGAATGCAGAATGCCCTGTCTCGCCAAGAAACTTCTCAAATTAATATCTCAAATATTACTGCTGGAATAGCTTGTAGAATTACATCATTTCTTGTCAGCTGACTCTATCCCATGTGAAACCCCCACCCCCCACTACTGGAAGCTGGCAGGATTTGGCATCTACCTGTGAAAATACATAGACCTCAAATCATTGGCAGATGCTGTAAGTCATAAAATAATTACATTCCTTCATGCTTATAGAGGTAGTATTTAGTTCACTCCGAAGAAAATACAGAAAGCTTCTCAGCATAGTGTGTGTTTAGCTCATTGAAAACTAAAAGATATGATCTTCAATTGCATAGCCATAAAGTAATTTAATTTCAGCTATTTTTCTGAAGTTAATCTCCTGTATTCCAGTTTCCACTGTTAAAATATATACATTTAAACATTCGTAATAGTGCACATACATTTCTGTTCTCTTCCAGCAGGGCACACTGTGGTTACATTTCAAACAGCAATTTGCAAAAACCTTTTCAACATATACATCTGTACCAGCAGTTTGATATACACATGACATACAGTTCTAATACATTTGTAACACAAGCATCTTATATAATTCATGTTGATATTCACAAATGACATATAATTATTTGCAAAATTCCAGCTAGCTGTGCTAGCAGTATCTCTCTTCATCATACTTCTTCTCCCTTTGAAGACTCAAGCTAGTTTTTCAAGTGACCCTTGAGAAATGTTGCTTGACAGGGATGAGCCTATCTGGGAATACATTACCCCATTCCCTGTCTTTAGATCCCAACTACCTTTGCATTGCTGACCCCAGCACAATGCTGCACTGTCATATCATATGCCTGCAGTCCTAGGCTCCACCATAGTAATTTGGGATTTTGCTGTCTGGCTCCCTGTAGCCATAGATCCCCCTCAGTCTCCTCCTCCCTTCTACTGCAAATAGTTAGCACCAGGGCCTCCCTATCATGGTAAGGTTCCATCATGTTAACCTGGTACATTTTGTGCCCCTGCCTCCTGCTTAGCAGTTCTACCATGTAGTTAACATCATTGACCTTCCTTACCACTTTGAAGGGTCCCTTCTCTTGTCATATCTGTCAGGTATGAGAACCATAACCTGCTGCCCCACAGCAAGCTTTCCAGCTTGAGGATTCCTGTCATACCAGACCATTCTCTGCTGTTAGGCCAAGTCCATAAGCTTCCTGAGACTTGTCCTGAGGTTTAGGACATATGCCACAACAGACTCCTTGTGGGATTTACAATCACCCTCCCACTCAACACAAATCAAATCTAGAGGTCTCCTCATCTTATGACCATACAACAACTTGAAGGATGAAACACCTGTGGATTCCTGGAGTACCTCTCTGTAAGCAAACAACAGATGAGGCAAATATTTGTCCCACTCCCTCTTAAACTGGTCTACAAATGCCTGTAGCATGGTCTTTAGTGCAGAGTTTAACCTCTCTACAACACCATTAGTGTGGGGAAGGTAGGGGTGGTCTTTAGGTGCTTCATCCACAGTGCATCCACAGACAAGCCAGCAGGTCTGACATGAAATTGGCACCTCTGTCAGTAAGTATTTATTTTGGGAAACCTACCCTGCTGAAAATGTCTAACAAAGCATTAGCCACTTTTTCTGCCTCGATGGAGGACAGAGTCAGTGCCTTAGGATATCTGTTA
Source organism: Protopterus annectens (assembly GCF_019279795.1). Lineage (NCBI taxonomy): Eukaryota > Metazoa > Chordata > Ceratodontiformes > Protopteridae > Protopterus > Protopterus annectens. The sequence continues at coordinate 1,062,377,014 of NC_056735.1, forward strand.
GCATAATCTACTGCCAATAGGATACATTTCTTTCCTGTTGAACTTGGGGTACTCAGAGGCCCCACAATATCCATAGCTACCCCCTGAAATAACTCCGCAATCATAGGCAAAGGCAGCAAAGGAGCTTTGGCCTTGTCTCCTGCCTTCCCTACCTTTTGGCACTACTCTTACATGAAGCAGAACCCTGTTACATCCTAGGAAATCCCAGGCCAATAAAAGTTCTGCATAATATGTCTCTTGGTATGCTTTATGCTCATATGCACTGCAAAGGGAATGTCATGGGCTATGGCTAGAAGTGACAGATGGTAGACCCTGGGCACTACCAACTGCTGTATTCTCTCACCCTCTTGCTCTCCCTCAGGGGTCCACTCTCTGTACAGTAACCCTTTATCCCAGCATGCAGATTCCCCCTTTCCTTGAGACTCAGGTGCCTCCCTAGCTACCTTCATCAAGCCTTGTAATGTAGGGTCTGACAGCTGAGCCTGTTTTAACTCTCTCTTTGTAAACCTTCCCAGCTCACCTACCACAGGAAGGCTGGTATCCTCTGACAGCAGTGCCTCATTGTCAGCCTGGGTATTACTACTCATTTCTGCCCTTGCAGTCACTCTGTCGAAGAGAACATCAATACCCACATCAATGTCCCACCTTCAGCCTCACTGCTACAGGGTAGCTCCCTTCCTGAAGTAGCCAACTCACCATTCCTAGCTTCAGGTGTGTGGTCTGTCTGGGACTCCCCAGGCTACCAGACCACATGCTCGTGTTCAAGCCTGACTGCATGTAACTGCATGCACACATGGCACTGCATTATCAAAATCATTCCCTATCAAGACATCTGCAGGGATATCTTCAAACAAACCTACTTGCTTGCTTCCTTTTCTACCCTCCAAGTCAAGGTGAACCCTAGCCTAAGGTATTTGGAATGGGGTCACTCCTAAAGCCCTGACTGGAGTAGAGTGGCCAAGCAACTAATGCTCCTCTTTAAGCATTGCAGGATTCACATTGGTTATGTCAGAGGATGTGTCTCTCTTAACAGTGGTCTTTTTCCACATCTACTAAGATAGGATATAACCTCTTGTGGTACATTTGTACTCTTGTTGTCTGCACACAACTTACTGCTGGCATTCTGTCATTATCATTTACTGGCTCTCCCTCATTTTGCTCCCCACCTTGTCTCCATGGGCATCTATATGCTACATGGCCCCACTGGTTACATTTAAAACATTTAACCCTTGATCCTGGCCATGTACCTGAACCCATGGCTTCCCCTATTACTAGTGGACTCTGTCGGGGCAGTACAGGCTGCACAGCATGGGTTCCCTTAGACTCATATGCAGCACTGGGTGTCCCTTTCCTGTGCAGTGATATCCTGCTTTCTAGGTATAGGTCTCCCTTTTTCCCCAATTCATTTGCGGTATTACATTCTCTATCTGCCAACCAGATTCTCATGTCCTCAGGCAAAGTGATAAGGGCTTGTTCCCTCACAAAAAGGTCTGCCAGCCCTTCTAAAGTGGTGCCCTTGCACCTACTCACCCACTTATGAAAATAAGTGCTTAACTCAGCAATATGTTCACACACACTTTCATCTGCCTTGCATCTATGCTCGCAAAACTTTTTTCTGTAACCTTCAGGTGTTAACACTCTAATAAACATTTCTTTACTGTATTATAATTTAAGCAATTAGCATCAGACAATTTAGAAACAGCAATTACAGCTTTACCATGGAGTAAGGGGGTCAAGAACTGTGCCCAGAGCCCTTGGTCAACATTATACTGTTTACAAACCCTTTCAAACATTTGAATAAAACTATCAAAATTATCACTCTCTGTAAATTGTGGAAGCAATTTACTGACCTTTATTGCTTCTGGGGTTTGGTTTTTCCCTTCTGCGTTACCTCCTTGACCCTATCAAAGAGTCAGAATTTCCTTTTATGTTGCCTCTGCCTCTCATTTTCTTTGGCTTCCAGACATCTCAGTCTTTCTGCTGATTCTGCTTCAACCTCCAAGTGTCACAGTCTCTCTGCTGATTCTAGTTCTAACCATTTGGCTTCCAGTTCAAGTCCCTTTAACTCCAGATGGATTTTTAAATCCTCTGAGGCAAAGCTGAACTGTCTATTTTCTGAGAGTTGTAGATCCCCAAGGTCAGTCTGGTTGTTCTCCTGGTTACTGGTTTATGATGCAGTTGTGATTAAGGCTGCAATAATTTCTGCTTTAGTCAGGTTGGCATGCACCAGTCCTTTGGCTTGGCACATCTCAGCCAAATGGCTACTTGCCAACTTGCCATAATCCTCTGCTGACATCCTTGCCAGCTCTCCCTAACTATTTTTTTCTGAAGTTAACTTCCTGTTTTCCAGTTTCCATTGTTAAAATATACACAATGCACATACACCTATACACAAATACACCTATACCCTAGCCCTGAGTAGCATTCTGCCATTTCCCAGAATGATACCGCAAAATGATTGACTTCAACAATTGGCTAAGTTTCTGGTGTCATTCTAAGGGAATCCAGTATCTGTCTGCTTGGAAAGACATTGTCGACAGACCATGATGCTTTGCCAGAGATGGCCTGCACCTGTCACCCCTGGGATCCCGGATAATGGCTAAGGCTCTTGCCACCCCTATAGTGTCTTTTTTAAGCAAGGTTCAAATGACAAATTCACCACCGTAATAGGAACAGGCAACCAAAAACTTAGGGTAATGCTACTCAATGTTAGAAGTCTAAATCTCAAAATGCACTCACTCGAGGCACGCCTTAAAATGGAGAACATCGATATCTGTGCAGTGACTGAGACCTGGTTCAAGGCTCCAGAGAGTACCCCTGCACTACCAGACTATAACTCATACCACACTTTTCGGCCATGTAACCTGGACCGAAACACCAAAGGTGGAGGTGTGTCCATATTCATTAAGGATATCTACACCTCCAGGCTAGTTGCTCAGCATAATGCATCCGAGATTATCCAAGTGCAACTAACTATGGGCAAAACTGCAATCCAAATTGTAGATTGCTACAGATCCCCCACCATGCCCCAGGATTCCCACTCATCTTTTCTTGATATACTGGAAAATATTAGGGTTCAACCAAACACCCTAATAATGGGAGACTTCAACTACCAGACCATTAACTGGGAAAACTATTTGTGTACCAACTCCTTAGCTCAACGCTTTCTGGAATTCATAAACTTCAATGCCCTGGATCAACTTATCCATACCCCCACCAGGGGCAACAATATCCTAGACCTAGTCATTACCAACATGAGTGACCGGTGTTCCACACCTGAAGTCAACTCCTCGTTGGTCCAATCCGAACATAAGCTAATCACCCTTGATATCCACATCCCACCCCCACCCCCCTTTAAGGAAACCATGGTAAAGAATTTCTCCAAAGCCAACTTCATGCTTCTTAGGACAGAAGTGGTGAACTTCATGACACCCATGCAGATGGACAATACAGTTACAACTGCTGAACCCTACACAAATGCACTCAATAAGCACTTACATGAGTGCATGGATTGTGCTATCCCAAATAGAACCAAGATGCTATCCTCCAAAAAAGGAAGCCAATCTGGTGGTCCCCTGCCATAAACAAACTGTACAACAGAAGGAAGAAACTGTTGCAAAAGCGAGTAAAATCCCATGAGTGGAGGAGCTCCCTGGTCAGCCTCAGTAAGAAGCTGAGATCCCTTATAAGATCCACCAGAGCTAGCTATGAAAACAAAATCACCACTAATTCTAAAGACAACCACAAAACATTCTATAGCTATGTCAAGAATCTCAGTGGCAACGCCCAGATCTGCTAAGAGTTACAGCACAAGGGCATGGAAATTACTGAACCAACTGATATTGCCAACATCCTGGCAGATAGGTTCAGTGCTAACTTTACTCCCCCCACACACCCTAAGGGGCTCATATCTATACAGGAATAATGTAGAGTCCCTGTAATCACAACTACGCAGGTAAAAGCTGCACTCTCTAAAGTCAAAAACACAGCATCCATGGGACTTGACAACATCCCAGGCTGCATTTTACACGAACTTCAGAATGAACTGGCTCCTCACCTAAGCACCATGTTCAATAATAGCCTCACATCAGGCTTTGTGCCTATTGAATGGTGCACAGCAACAGTTATCCCACTCCACAAAGGGGGAGCCACCACTGATCCCAGGAACTATCACCCTATTAGCCTGATGAGTCTGGTCTGCAAGGCCATGGAACATATCATCATGGAACTCATAAACAAAGACATTGGTAACATCCAAACTCTGGAACCCACCCAGTTTGGGGTTGTGAAAGGCAGATCATGCCTCCTGTACCTGATTGACTTCTCTGAGGCAGTCACCAAAGCCGTAGATGAGGGTAAGGTGGTTCACACAGCCTATCTTGACCTTGCCAAGGCTTTCAACACCATCCCCAATTCTGGAATTATAGCTAAACTCACTAAACTAGGTATAAATCCCTACATCACAAGATGGGTTGTCAACTGGCTCACTGACAGAACCCACACTGTAAAGGTTACAGACTCCAAATCTGGCCTCAAACCCGTGTTAAGTGGAGTACCACAGGGTTCAGTCCTGGGACCTATCCTGTTTGCCATCTACTTCTCTGAAGTACAGGCTAACACAGAAGGCCTCTGGCTAATGAAGATCGCAGATGACTGCAAACTAGGAGCCATAGTCGAGCCCCCAAATGATGTGGACATCCTACAGAAGGGCCTCGCTGAGACAGATGCCTGGAGTCAGAGCCATGGCCTCAAGCTCAATGCCAAAAAGTGCAGTGTCATTCCCTTTGGTAAAAACTCTGTACCCATGAACTACCACACAGGTAGCAATCTACGTAACTTAACTTAACAAATGTGTGATAAGATACCTTGGGACCCAGGTGGACGGTATTCTCTCCTTTGATAGTCACATCGACACAGTTGTCAGGAAGTCCTTCTACATGGCACACCTCATCATAAAAGGGTTCTCATCCAGGAAAAAAGAGGTCATTGTTTTCCTCTACTCAACACTCATTAGACCCATTATAGAGTACAACGCCCCTTTTGGAATGTACCTCACAAGACATCTGCAGCAGCAGGAAAGGCCACAGAAGTACCTCACAAAGAGGATTACTGGCCTCAAACAAATGCCCTACACTGACCGTCTCAAAAAACTCCAACTTTACTCCATAGCATATTGCCTACTCCAAGGTGATCTCTGCCTAACATATAAAGCTATGTGAAACCCAGAACTGTTGGACATGCTACACCTAAAGAAATCCCAATCCCTCTGAGCTACACGCTCTAGGGACCTAAACCTTGTCACCACAATAAATAGGACATGCTGAAGGGATAGATTCCTGTCCCAGAGACATACTCTGGAACAGGCTATCCATCTATGTCAAGCAAAGTTCTTCATTAGCACTCTTCAAGAAAAATCTTGATGAGTGGATGGGAAATAGGAAATACACCCCGGGGATCACTTCTGTGTCTCTGCTCGACAGTGGCACAGGAAAATAACTTTCCTGGGTGGCATAAGCCAGGGAACCTTATTGGCTAGGCTTACATAGGCCCTTGGGCTGATAGCCTAGTACCTACCTATGAACCTATGAACCTATGAACAAATAGTTACAATAGCGCATGGACATTTCTGTTCTCTTCCAGCAGGGCACATTGTGGTTACATTTCAAACAGCACTTTGCAAAAACCTTTTCAACATGTACTTCTGTATCAGCAGTTTGATATACACATGACATACAGTTCTAATACATTTGTAACACAAGCATCTAATATAAATCATGTTGATATTCATAAATGGCATATAATTATTTCCAAAATTCCAGCTAGCTGTGCTGGCAGTATCTCCCTTCATCACACATAAAATAAATTCTTATCTGCTTTTTTCACATATTCTTTCTTCTTATTGTTATAATAATTTCATAAAAGGCAGGTCATGTTTACTCAGCCTGGTGGACTTTTTTTGAAAAGGTCACCAAAGCAATTGATGAAGGCACAATCATACACACCACATACCTTCACCTGGCAAAAGATCTTCACATAATTTCCCAGTCAGGCATAGACGTAGAGCTAAATAAACAGTGAATAAACCTCTATATCACCCACTGGACTGCTAACTGGCTCACTGATAGGATGCATTTAATGAAAATTGGGTAAGTTACCTCCACAAAGAGACCAGTCACCGATGGAGTCCCCCAGGGCTCTGTGCTGGGACCTCTCCTGTTTGGCATCTACTTTTCTGAAGTAAAAGCGAATAACAAAGAGCTCTTGATGACTACGTTTGCAGATAACTGGAAGCTAGGAGCAATCATTGAATCCTCAAAAGACTTAGCCATCCTGCAGGAAGGTTTGTCCCAAATAAATAACTGGTGACAGAGCAATGGATGAAATGAAATACCAAAATATGCGTTATTGTATCCTCTGAGATTCCATCTACCCCAGGGAAATATCACATCAACAATATGTCCCTAAGAGTTGACACAGTCCTTTAGGATTTAGGTACTTATGTGGACAGTGACCTAACTTTTTCACCAACGTGTCCATTGTTGTAACAAAGTCCTTCTATATTGCACAGCTTATAAACAAAGGAACTGTGTCTACATCTATGGATGTCATTATCTCCCTTTACTCAGCCCGCATTTGGGCAGTCATTGAATATAATGTCCCCTTTGTCATGTATCTTTCCAGATACATGCAACAACTGAAACACCCACAGAAATACCTTTCTAAAAGGATAGAAGGCCTAAATAACACGTCTTACAGACCGACTCAAAGCCTTGTCATTATACTTGATATCCTACAGAGTGCTAAGGCGTTACCTGTGTCAGACATGCAAGGTATCCTCCAACCCATTACTGATGGATTTGCTGCACATCAGCAAGTCAAATGGCATCAGAGTTCCTCAGTCTAGAGATCTTAACCTCTTCTGCAGCATCAATAGAATGGTTTGGAGGACTGGTTTATTTCACAGTAGATCCTATTGCTGTGGAACAGACTCCTCATCCACATAAAACAATGTTCATCCCTGTCCATATTCAATCGCAACATAGATCTATGGATGGGAAACAGAAAACTTACCCAGAACTGCCCCCTGTACTACTAATGGACAGATACAGCTCTTAAATGCTTTATCCCATGCATGGATCCCCTCAACTTATCTGTGGTATGATCCCAGTTATTCTCATTAGGGCTAATATATAGTTATCCTCCATGGAATGGGTAAGGCGAATCCATAACCAAATTGCCTAGGCTATTTCAACACACAAAAACAGGAAGTGACTAGGCTCAAAATGGCTCAAAGGGGTAGGTAGTCTAGTACTTACCTATTAATCTATGGGCCTATAATATCTAAACATAAGCATATTTATATCTATATCATTTATGTCATTAACATTCACAAAAAAAGTTTGGTTTTCTTCACAAAACCTTTTCCAGAGTTTCATTATTTCTTTTATATTTAAAAAAAACACACTCTATTGTGTCTTCCTCCATACAAAATAAATACAGTCTTTCAGCTTTCTTTTTAAATGTTACATTCACTTTCAGCTACTCCCATTAAATTATTTATTACCAGTCCCAACAGGACATCCTTACATTCTGCTATCTTAGTACACTACTACTTTCCTTACTTAAATGGCTTTAATCACATCTTTTGGTAAATTTTCTCATGGATTTGCATAATAATATGGTTTCATATCCATACCTCTCAACTGCACAGATTTTCACAGAAAGTCCATATTTTGCCTCAAATTTTGGTGTCTTCCTCACAAAATTTGTGATTTTCTGGATTTTTGTGCCAAATCAGTAAGGACTGACTTCACTAAATAATGACAGTCATTTGAGTTTTAGACTTTATATCCTTCAGAAAAAGTATGGTAACAGTACTTTTATTCTACTAAGTTTCTATGTTTAAAAGAGCAGCATTTAAAATTTGACCCTATTTTTGAGGCTTTGTCCCCCCATTATATTTGACTTTGTCCAGATTTTTTTGTGCTAAGAGGTTTCGAGCTATGTTCATTACAATATTATACCACATCCTTATATTTTTCTGTGTATCATCAATTTTTATTTTGTTAATTAATTTTTATTATGAATGAAGAGAATGAGAGGGAGAGAAGGTTGGATGATGTAGGGATAGTAAATCATGAAGTACAATGGATTAGCAAGGAGGAAGTAAGGATAGCTATGAAGAGAATGAAGAATGGAAAGGCTGTTGGCCCAGATGACATACCTGTGGAAGCATGGAGGTGTTTAGGTGAAATGGCAGTGGAGTTTTTAACCAGATTGTTTAATGAAATCTTGGAAAGTGAGAGAATGCTTGAGGAATGGAGAAAAAAGTGTTTTGGTACAGATTTTTAAGAATAAGGGTGATGTGCAGAGCTGCAGTAACTACAGTGGGATTAAATTGATCAGTCACAGCATGAAGTTATGGGAAAGAGTAGTGGAAGCAAGGTTAAGAAGGGACGTGATGATTAGTGATCAGCAGTATGGTTTCATGCCGGGAAAGAGCACTACAGATGTGATCTTTGCTCTGAGAGTGTTGATGGAGAAGTAGAGAGAATGTCAGAAGGAGTTGCATTGTGTTTTTGTAGAATTAGAGAAAGCATATGACAGGGTGCCTAGAGAGGAGTTGTGGTATTGCATGAGGAAGACAGGAGTGTCAGAAAAGTATGTAAGAGTGGTACAGGATATGTACGAGGGTAGTGTGACAGCAGTGAGGTCTGCAGTGGGAGTGACGGATGCATTTAAGGTGGAGGTGGGGTTACATCAAGGATCAGCTCTGAGCCCTTTCTTATTTGCAATGGTGATGGACAGGTTGACAGATGAGATCAGACAGGAGTCCCCGTGGACTATGATGTTTGCAGATGACATTGTGATCTGTAGTGAGAGTAGGGAACAGGTGGAGGAGACCCTGGAGAGATGAAGATATGCTCTAGATAGAAGAGGAATGAAGGTCAGCAGGACTAAGACAGAATATATGTGTGTGAATGAGAGGGAGGATAGAGGAATGGTGAGGATGCAAGGAGTATAGGTGGCAAAGGTGAATGAGTTTAAATACTTGGGGTCAATAGTTCAGAGTAACGGTGAGTGTGGAATAGAGGTGAAGAAGAGAGTACAGGCAGGATGGGGTGGGTGGAGAAGAGTGTCAGGAGTGATTTGTGACAGACGAGTACCTGTAAGAGTGAAAGGGAAGGTCTACAAGAGGGTAGTGAGACCAGCTATGTTATATGGGTTGGAGATGGTGGCATTGACAAAAAGGCAGGAGTTTGAGCTGGATGTGGCAGAATTAAAGATGTTAAGATTTGCACTGGGTGTGACGAGGGTGGACAGGATTAGGAATAAGTATATTAGAGGGTCAGCCCAGGTTGGAAGGTTTGGAGACAAAGCCAAATAAGCACGATTATGTTGGTTTGGACATGTGCTGAGGAGGGATGCTGAGTATATTGGGAAAAAGATGCTAAGGATGAAGCTACCAGGTAACAGGAAAAGAGGAAGGCCTAAGATAAGATTTATGGATGTGGTGAGAGAGGACATGCAGGTGGTTGGTGTGACAGAGCAAGATGCAGAGGACAGGAAGAAATGGAAACAGGTGATCTGCTGTGGTGATCCCTAATGGGAACAGCCGAAAGAAGATGATGATGATCATCAATTTTTATTTTCTGGATTAGTATTTTTTATTGATGATTATTCATTTCCTCATTTATATGTTCTTTTTCTTATTCTCATCTTCTCCTGGAATTTGTTGTAGTTGTATTTAAACATTTTACCCATTAAATTCTCATTTTCTTTCTTTGCCCACTTTAACACTTTATATAAATTTAAAGAAACAGTATAAACAACTGGATTTAGTAGTGCAAATCCCCCTTCATCTTCACTCATATTCAACATGTCTATTTTTACTGGGTTTAATCTCGAAACCTATATGAAAGAAATACTAATTGCAACATTTTCTTTTCATATTTTTCTGAGATCATAAAACATTTAGCATATATGTTATTTTTTTCCATTAATACTGAAATTGCCAGACAAAACTTTTTTCTGAATGATAATCAAAACGTCTTCCATATTTCTTTCATTTCTTTTATCAAAACCTCCCATTGCATCTCAGCAACATAACTTTATCAAACTGTATTCCTTACAATAACACTGCTCATCTCCAAACCCTTACTTTTTTTCAAGGTAATTCCCATTTTCTTTAAATATCCATTCAAACAAACCATCACTTCCCTCATCCATATTTTTATTAGCAACTACAGCTATACCATCTGCATATGTCAAAACTACTGTGATCCTTTTGCATCGCATATCTAGCATCTTTCATTTTGTAAACTACTTCACTCACTATCACATTCATTACTAGTCCAAACAATATTGCACTTGCGGGACATCCTTGTCTTACACCACACTTTATGCATTACTCAGTCACCCATTCACTAACACTCTCACTATATTATTTTGATATGCTGACATACACAATCTCCTAATTCTATTACCTATTCAAGTCTTTCCCATAGCATCCCACAAAGCATTATGTACTACTGTATCAAATGCCTTGCTAATAGTACGTATCACCTATAATAAATTTTACATTATCCCTTTCACGTATAATACCATACACAATTTGTCTCACAACCAATAACAGTTCTTGACATCACTTCCCTTTTATATTATGTATACTTTCTTCCATAATTTCCCTCAGACTTCACTACATTCCCCTCTGTATTATTCTCATTAAAAATATAATCCAAGTTATTCAGTGTGATGGGTCTCCAATTTTTATTTCATTCTTTTCATCTTCATTCCATACAAATTTTAATATCCCACTATATATCCCTTCCTTCAACAATTCTTTCAGTATATTTACAAAATATTCTCTTTGCCAATCCATTTATTTCTTGTATATTTCATACCCTGTAACATCTGGGCCTGATACTGAATCAAAATTTACTTTCCTTAGTACTTCATCTAGATTTCTAATAGCAATTTCTTTTTCAAATTCTTCCATAACTCATTCTGAATTTTTTTTTTTACTTTCAGTTCTTTCTTATTTTCCATGTGCAGTACTATACAACTTATAATTTGCTCATGTTCTTTGTTATATTTTTCATTTCCGTTATTATACTAATGGTATCCTTTATGATTTTACCCAAATATGCAGATAACTCCTCCCTTCTAATTGCCAGTAATATCTCTGTCTAACAAGTAATGCCTTATTTTTTAATTTATTTTCCACACTTCTTTTTCAATATCATAATATGGTCTTGTATTATTCTTTAAATTCTTTAAAACATTAAAACATTTCTATAACTTTTCCCATATTTCACTTTCTCTTCATTTACTGCATCATCCCATCATTAAAAAAATACTTTTTATTCTTCTTTTAACATTTACAGCTGCTAGCATTTGAACAGCAGTTTGAGTTGTCAGCTCACAGCAAAAGGTTATCTGGTTTAATTCCTGGCTGGGGAGCCTTCTGTGTGGAGTCTGTATGCCCTCTGTGTCTTAACATTGGTTTCTTCTGGGTGCTGCAGTTTCCTCCCACATTTCAAAGACATGCAGTAGGTGGATTAGACAGTCCAAACCTGCCATAGGTGTGAGTGTGTGTGGTGTGAAAGAGCAACTGAGGAAGGGCTAGCCATCCAGTGTTTTAAACATTGCCTCTATATTATTGTCACTGTTGAAGTGACACCGTAACTCCATCCATACTGCTAAATGGTCTGAAAAGCCTGTCACAATCATATCAACATCTTCTACCCTGAAGCGTTATATAATACAAAATGATCAATTTCAGATCGAAGTGCTCCCTTCTTTAAGTCCATTGACTTTCATTACACTCAGCTAATTTACCACATTTTATCACTTCTTGCATATTTTTGCATCAGTCCCTGTATTTTACATCTTTTCTTTAAATCACAGTTAAAGTCCTCTGCAACTACCTCAAAGTCTAAAATTTGATGGAACAGATTTGCTCTTTCCTTGCTATTTACATATGCATATAATGCTATAATTCTATAAACATGTTTTCTACACTTTACATCCACAACTGTTAACCTTCCAGTACATAATGTTACATCTAGTATTTTCACTGTTTTCCACACAGCACAAACCAAATGCAAAAACAAGAAACCGATAAAACCACATAAGCAAGGCTGCAGAGATTCTAACAAACAAGCTTCAGCATTCTAAAACTTGTTGATAAGTGCTTTCATTTTATTTAATAATAAAACTTCATCAGATAAACATAAAATGACCTGAAAGCATGTAAATACACTTTTAAAATATCACATGACCAACATTTTCAAATCATATGAGCAATTTAAAATCATGTGACAGCCGAATCATGTCAGCAACTTAAAATCATGTGACAGCTGAACCCCTTGTGCAAATCTTAAGTCAAAGACAGTAAAAATCACCAAGTTAAAAAAGTAAATATACACAATATCAACCCAACTACCTGAGTAGATAGTTTTAATTAATTTTAAATAATTTAAAACTCTTGTCACTTAACTTGAATGCACACAAAACTATAGTTAGAAACATTTTGATAAAAATGTTTGTTTCTTTCTTTTAGCTTTTCCCGGTTAGCGAACTCCAGTCTGCTAATGATTGGCAGTAGATTTTGATGTGCTGGCTTGCTGGGCCTAATGCACAAACTTCAACGAAGGAAAGCTCATTCACGCATGTCGCCACACAGAAGACGCTCTAACTGAGAATCGAACGGGCAACGTCTAACTGTGAGGCGACAATGCTACTGCAAACTTTTGATAAAAATACTTGAATAAATAAATAAATTTGCTGGTAAACAATGGCAGGAGTGTCACTTTTGCAATGCCCTCAGTTTTAAAAGGCAACTGACAGAAATCTGATCCTTTATACCTGGCCAAGAATTTGCATTAAACATAAGTTACCAATATAACTCATGTTCTTCTAGTTTAAGCTGGCAAAGGCAACCACGTTCACCAAGTGTTACCTTTTCCTCATAATCTGAGTATTCCATTGAATGTTTTGCTAGGCCATTATTTACTTTCCTTTCTGAACTGATAAAACAATAAGATCACCACCTTCTTATACTCCTGTGCTACATCAATTATCCAATCAGAAAACCATTCAATATCTTGCTCATGAGGGATCACGGTATATATGTCCTGAACAACTGCAGTTATAAGTAAGCAATTTATATTAAAGTCAAAAAGTTTTATTTTCCCCCAAAAGTCACAATAATCTTTACAAATTTGTTTTTCTTGGGTGACCAAATGTTTTAATTTTTCATCGAGGAACTTGGTACATGAATGTGTTATCAAAACTCTGGCATCAACAATTGGTCTTATTGCTGGCTCCTCAATATTTAACATTTAACACAAAAGTGGCATTTAACTGCTTAACTAGTGGAGTAGTACATGTGGCATGTTGCCACCACTGCTCATCTTTCTACATAGGGAAAAACAAATGCAAATTTAAAGAGAGAGTTGCTGAGTATTTATATGACATAAAAAATGAAAAATAAATAATGCCCTACCAAAACATTCAATAGAACATTCAGATCATGAGTTTAAGTTCACAATCATGGAAAAGGTAACACTTGGTGAACATGATGGCCCTTGATAGCTTCAACTAGAAGAATGCGAGTTATATTGGCAACTTATGTTTAATGCAAACTCCTGGCCAGATACCAATGATCAGACTTCTCTGTTGCCTTTTAAAACTGAGAGCATTGCAAAGATGACACTGCTGCCATTGTTTAACAACAAATTTATTTATTTATTCATGATTAAGTATTTTTATCAAAATGTTTCTAACTATACATTTGCATGCATTCAAGTTAAGTGACAAGAGTTTTAAATTATTTAAAATTATTTAAACCTACTGATTCAGGTATTTGGATTACTACTGTGTACATTTGCTTTTATAACTTAATGATTTTTACTGTCTTTGACTTAAGATTTGCAGATGTCACATGATTTTAAGTTGCTCACATGATTCGGCTGTCACATGATTTTAAGTTGCTCATATGATTTGAAAATGTTGGTCATGTGATATTTTAAAATTGTATTTAAATGTTGTCAGGCCATTTTATGTTTATCTGATAAAGTTTTATTATTGAATAAAATGAAAGTGCTTATCAACAAGTTTTGGATTGCTGGAACTGGTTTGTCAGAATCTCTGCAGCCTTGTGTGTGTGTGGTTCTACACAGCACAGCCACTCCAAAACAACTTCCACTTTTTAAGTTCCATGTAATTTTTCTGTTTCTAGTCTTTCTTCACTTGTCAGGAATCTCACATCCTCTAACATAAGAAAATCCATATCACATTTAGTACACCATTCCAACATCCCTATCCTTCTTGCAAAGTTAATAATACTATTCATGTTTACTGACATTATTACTTAGGGTAAATATTTTTAAATTTTTGTTTTTTATCTTTATTCTTTCCACATTGTAAAATAACCTTTGATCCTCAGAATCAGATTTTTCACTGGCTAGAATTTCAAAACAAATAATAGTATAAATCCCTTCTCCTGACTTCTCCCTCATTTCCTGTCATATTGTTTTCTTCTTCTACAGTTTCTTCTTTACTTAATCCACCTTCTCTTCCAGCCTCTTTTATTCCTTCCTCATGTATGTTTTCTTCACATTACCTTTATTTTTCATTATTTACTCTTTGACCTTTTCAATTTGTCCAAAGCGTCCTTTTTATACAATCTGCATTTAGGCACACACCTTCTTGCTCTATTTCCTTTCTCTCCACATTGTTTCCATTGCACCTTGTCATGATCATTACTTAAATGAGAAAAGTCCCTACAAAGGAAATATGATTTTGGCTGGCCAACATATCCTTAATGTCTCATTATAATTCCAAGTGTTTCACCATGTTTTTTTCACATTTCTAAACAGCTTCCAACCTCTACACACCATTATATAAATTTCTCTCATCTCTAACGTTCCACAGTTTCACACAGAACCTGCATGCATTGTTTAACATCCTCTTATTTTGTTTCATTGGTTCTAAACTGCAAAGTAACATTTTTAACATGAAAGTTACTACCAGAATGCAAATAATTGTTCTACAGATAAATGTTCTTCTTTTTGTTACACAGTTCCAGAGGTTTCATCATCAGTCCCTCAGTTTCAAATGTTAATTTGTAAAAAGTCTCTGTTCCATTATGTATAAAAGACTGAATTTCTTGAGTTTTAAAACCTAGAACACTTACCATATTGCCCCATACATAATATGTTATAACTTGTAATTTTTTGTTCTTATTCTCACAGTTGGTCCTCTCTTCTTTAAAAAAAACAGTTTTACTTACAGTTTATTGTACTCTCCTTTTTCACCCGTTGTCACTGTTGCATATGTTTTAGTTTCTCTATTATTTGATGCCAGAAAAAAAGACAAGTTTTCAGTTTGTTGCTGCTTTCCTCTTTTACTTCCTGTCACTGCTCCATTAGTTTTTAACTGCTGCATTCTCTGCTGCCACATCATCTGGTTCCTTCTCCACATTGCCATGCTAAGCACTTTAAAAAAAGTTATCTGCCATCTCACCCCATGAAACAGTGAAACTGTCACCTGGATCACCCTGCTTGATTTCTGTTATCTGCACCATTCCAACAGACTCACGTACTTCATTTTTCATTGAGACAGCTTAATGTTCATCATTTGTAACATCTAGCACACAGGAATCACCATTTACATTCTGAAGATCCACGTCGAACAAATGTTTCTCCAAATTATCCCTTTCCACCTCCAATCTCTCCCTAGATTGTCTCTCCTCCTCCATGCTGCTGCTTCTGTTAGGCCTCTTTCTTGCTGCTGTCGGAGCCCTCTGGCACCATCTGTTAATCCCAAAGAGTAGAGGTCTTTTATTTAAATAATATATATTCATATTACATACAATTAATTTTATTTACAATATATATGATTTACCTTATTTACAATATGTACATTATTCCCAAAATGTACCAATTTCTATAAACACATACCTGAAACATCACATCTCCTTTCACTACAAAAACCTATTTTAAATTACTGGACCCCCCACTCCATTTTACACAGTAAAAATATTATTTTTTAACATCATTGCTAAATCCCACTTTTCATTAAGCATAATTTTCTTCACTCTCTGATTCCATATTATCCAAATTATAGAAAATATATTTTTATCAATTTTATTAACGTAACTTTTCATTTTGTCTCCATAATATCCACACTCAATCATACACTTTTTTAGACTATTTACATATGTATAATTTTTTTAAAATATTTCAAATCTATTATCTTTTCTATAAAGATTTCACTCTTTTACAACTTAAAAACATTAAAAAAATCTTAAAAAAAACATGTTCAGTGGTTTCAGCTTGATTACAATATGTGCAATTTCTATTATTCTTGCTTTTGCTGGCAATTTCTGTATCATTAACCTCTATAAAAAATCTTGAAATTCCCACATACTTTTCATTCTTGCTTTAATTGCAGCCCTTTTTGCACATATCTTTCCACAGATAAATGTAAAAAAATATTTTCCAAAACTAGTGGGTATGTTCATGCATGTAGATATCCTTCAGTCTTAGTTAACAATGTCAGTTCTAGTCTCACACTTAATAGAAAACAAGTAAAGAGTTTGCCCTTGTTAAATCCTCATATAGTAGCATGCAGGAGTTGTTTGCTGGTAGCCCACACAATTGAAAAGACTATGCTTTATCCTTTATTACCAAGTTTACTCTTGAGTCCAGTTATATCAGGGAGGTGTTGTGCAAAAACTAGTGCATATTTTCTTTTTTTAATGGAGTGGTTGACAAAGTGGGGGCAAAACCCTTAGTAGTGCACCGAAAGGGTAGATCCTTTATAAATATTTTGGAAATGAAGAGTCACATTAGTAGACTTAGCAACAAAAAGCATGGTACAATTAAATGGGAGTTCTTCCCCAGTACAAGTTTATTTTCGTGGCTGACCTTGTGAGAATTAAACATTTTGTCATTA
Source organism: Protopterus annectens (assembly GCF_019279795.1). Classification (NCBI taxonomy): domain Eukaryota; kingdom Metazoa; phylum Chordata; order Ceratodontiformes; family Protopteridae; genus Protopterus; species Protopterus annectens. The sequence goes on from NC_056735.1 coordinate 1,062,393,979, forward strand.
AACCAGGTTTCCATTGTAATTGTAACACCAAAGGTATAGTCTACCTGGCTAAATGCCAAAATTGTGATGGATTTTATGTGAGGAAAACTCAAAAGAAGTTAAAATAATGTTTTTATGAGCAGCTTTTGGATATCAGGAAGCAAACTGCCAAAAATGCTTTGTTCAAACACATTGCAAAGCATCCTGAGCACCATTTTTTATTTTTTGGGTTGGAACAAGTTGTGAAGAACCCTGAGGGTGGACCGTGGGAAGATTATTTAGAAAAGCAAGAATTACACTGGCAGCTTAAGTTAAATGCCACTGTTGCACCTGGTTTGAATGATCACATATCTATTGGGAGTGTTTTCAGACTTCATTCCTAATGTGTTTAACACTTATTTTAATTTCATGTTTGTTTTAGACTTTTTAATTACATTTACATTTCTTAATTGCAACTTTTATTGGACTTTGGATTTAATTGGAGGGGATTGTTCATGTGACTTTGTGGGTGGGAGATTTAAAGAGTTTTTTGTAGATGTAGTATTGATTCTGAAGTAGTCTGTGCATGTTGTTAGACGAAAGCACTTAATCGTGTTTGTTGTTTTTATGATTTATTAAACCTATGTCTCCTGCACACCTGTGGCTACCTTGCCTTCATTGGACCTGGTATTTATTGCTTTTTCTTACATAAAATGCCATCCAGTAATTCTCTAACCACTAATAGTAAATCCTGCACTTTTTTACCTTTTATACGATAATTATTTTTATTTATAATCTCACCTAATTTACTTTCCATCCTTTTTTTGCAAAATCTTCATAAATAGCTTGTAATTAGTATTATTAAGAGCTATCAGTCTCTAATTCTGTATGTCGCACTTGTCTCCTTTTTTCCAAATAAATTTAATTATGTCACTACACAGCTCTTTATATTGAAATACCTTTCTTAGCCACTCATTTAACACTTTTTATATTTTTTGAATGAATGTCATTTTTTTATACATTCTGTACTGTAGTCCATCTGGACTGACTGCAGATTCCAGATTTATTTTTCCAGAAATACTTTCCAATTTTTCCATGTTAATCCTTTTGTCCAAATTTTTATCTTGATCTGAAAAAAAATCTAATTTGCATTTCTTAGTAGAGTGGATTTTCTTTCCTCTAAAATGTTCTTTAACATATCCTTTTACTATTTCCATAATCTTATTTTGTGTACTATGTCATATACCTGTCATGGTTTCATTTTTCTCATGACACTGTCATTTTCTTTAATTAATTTTCTCAAACATGGTGCAATTTCCTCCTTTTTTCATTATAAAAAATAACTTTGCTTAAGTAACAAATGCAATGTTTTCTTTTTAAGTCATATAATTCCTGTTCTTTAATAAAATAATTTTCTTCATTCTTTTCTATGCTAACAGAAATGTCCTTACTTATTGATCATAATGCATTTCCTTCCTTCTTTTAATATCATTCCAGCTTATATAACACTTTTTATGTTTGTTTAAAATACAACCACCATTTGATCAATATCTATAAAAAGAGCTAATTTCTGTATGATCCTTCCATAAATTTCTTATATCCATCTTCCCTTCATCATCCCATTTAACTAATCAATCCTTTTTATTCATTTTCCTATTTTGATGTAATCAGAATTATTTTTCAAAGTAATCCAGAATCATTTTTCAAAGTAATCCAGATAGTCCAATGATCCAGAAAACCTGTCTGTAAAACCCATTCATTTATAATTTTCATTGGTTCATAGCATCATAGGTAGGTACTAGGCTATCGGCACAAGGGCCTAAGTAAGCCTAGCCTACAATAATCCCTGGCTTACACCACCCAAGATAGATAATTTTCTGTGCCCCTGTCAAGCAGAGCCGCAGAAGTGATCCCCAGGGTGTATTTCCTATTTCCCATCCACTCATCAAGATTTTTCTTGAAGAGTACTAATGAGGAACTTTGCTTGACATAGATGGGTAGCTTGTTCCACAGTATAGGAAGTCTCTGGGACAGGAATCTATCCCTCCAGCAGCATGTCCTGTTTATTGTGGTGACAAGGGTTAGGTCCCTAGAGCATGTAGCTTGGAGGGATTGGGATTTCTTTAGGTGTAGCATGTTCAACAGCTCTGGGTTTAACATAGCTTTATATGTTAGGCAGAGATCTCCTCGGAGTAGGTGATATGCTACAAAGTAAAGCTGGAGTTTTTTGAGATGGTCAGTGTAGGGCATCTGTTTGAGGCCAGCAATCCTCTTTGTGAGGTACTTTTGTGGCCTTTCCAGCTGCTGCTGATGTCTTGTGAGGTACATTCCAAAACGGGCGTTGTACTCTATAATGGGTCTAATGAGTGCCGAGTAGAGGGGAAAAAGGACCTCTTTCTTCCTGGATGAGAACCCTTTTGTGATGAGGCGTGTCAGGATTTCCTGACTACTGTGGAGATGTGATTATCAAAGGAGAGACTACTGTCCAACTGGGTCCCAAGGTCTCTTATCACACATTCGGCATTAAGTAGACTGCCATTTATGTGGTAGTTCATGGGTACAGAGTTTTTACCAAAGGGGTTGACAATGCATTTTTTGGCATTGAGCTTGAGGCCATGGCTCTGACGCCAGGCATCTGTCTCAGTGAGGCGCTTCTGTAAGATGTCCACATCATTTGTGGACTTGACTATGACTCCTAGTTTGCAGTCATCTGCAAACTTCATTAACCAGAGGCCTTCTGTGTTAGCCTGTACTTCAGAGAACTAGATACCAAACAGGAAAGGTCCAAGGACTGAACCCTGTGGTACTCCACTTTTCACTGGTTTGAAGTCAGATTTGGAGTCTGCAACTTTTACAGTGTGGGTTCTTTTAGTGAGCCAGTTGGCAACCCATCTTGTGAAGTAGGGATTTATACCTAGTTAAGTGAGTTTAGCTATAATGCCAGAATGGGGGATGGTATCGAAAGCCTTAGTGAGGTCAAGATAGGCTGTGTTAACCACCTTATCCTCATCTACGGCTTTGGTGACTGCCAAAGAAATCGATCAGGTTCAGAAGGTATGATCTGTCTTTTACAAACCTGAACTGGGTGGGGTCCAGAGTTTGGAGGTTACCAATGTCTTTATGAGTTCCATGATGATACATTCCATGGCCTTGCAGACCAGACTCGTCAGGCTAATAGGCCAATAGTTCCCAGGATCAGTGGGGCTCCTCCTTTGTGGAGTAGGATAACTGTTGCTGTGTGCCATTCAGTGGGCACAAAGCCTGATGTGAGACAATGACTGAACATGGTGCTTAGGTGGGGAGCCAGTTCATTCTGAAATTCATGTAAAACCCAGCCTGGGATGTTGTCCAGTCCCATGGATGCTGTGTTTTTGGTTTTAGAGAGTGCAGCTTTTACCTGCATAGATGTGATTACAGGGAATCTGCATTCATCCTGCATAGATACGGGCCATTTAAGGGTGAGAGGGGGGTAAAGTTAGCACTGAATCTATTTGTCAGGATGTTGGCAATATCAATTGGTTGTGTAATTTTCATGCCGTTGTACTTTAACTCAGACCAGATCTGGGTATTGCCATTGAGATTCATGACATAGCTATAGAATGCTTTGTGGTTACCCTTAGAATCAGTGGCGATTTTGTTTTCATAGCTAGCTTTGGAGGATCTTAAAAGGGATCTCAGCTTCTTACTGAGGCTGACCAGGGAGCTCCTCCATTCATGGGATTTTATTCTCTTTTGCAACAGTTTCTTCCTTCTGTTGTAGAGTTTGTTTATAGCAGGGGACCACCAGATTAGCTTTCTTTTTTTGGAGGATAGCGTCTTGGCTCTGTTTGGGATAGCATGATCCATGCACTCATGTAATTGCTTATAGAGTGCATTTGTGTAGGATTCAGCAGTCATAACTGTATTGTCCACCTGCATGGGTGTCATGAAGTCCACCACTTCTGTCTTAAGAAGCATGAAGTTAGCTTTGGAGAAATGTTTTACTGCTGTTTCCTTAATGGTGGGTGAGGGCGGAATGAGGATATCTAGGGTGATTAGCTCATGGTTGGATCTGACCAACGAGGAGTTGACTTCAGGTGTGGAACACCGGTCAAGCCATGTTGGCAATGACTAGGTCTAGGTTATTGTTAACCCTGGTGGGGGTGTGGATAAGTTGATACAGGGCATTGGAATTTATGAATTCCAGAAAGCATTGAGCGAAGGAGTTGGTACATGAGTAGATTTCCCAGTTAATGGGAGGGTAGTTGAAATTGCCCATTATTAGGGTGTTTGGTTGAACCCTAATATTTTCGAGTATATCAAGAAAAGAGGAATGGGAATCCTGGGGCATGGTGGGGGATCTGGAGCAAGCTACAATTTGGATTGCAGTTTTGCCCAGAGTTAGTTGCACTTGGATAACTTCAGATGCATTATGCTGCGCAACTAGCCTGGAGGTGTGGATATCCTTAATGAATATGGACACACCTCCACCTTTGGTGTCCTGGTCCAAGTTAGATGACCGAAAAGTGTGGTATGAGTTATAGCCTGGTAATGCAGGGGTGCTCTCTAGTGCCTTGAACCAGGTCTCAGTCACTGCACAGATATCAATGTTCTCCATTTTAAGGAGTGCCTCGAGTGAGTGCATTTTGAGATTTAGACTTCTAGCATTGAGTAGTATTACCCTCAGTTTGTGCTTGCCTGTTCCTGTTAGGTGGTGAATTTGTCATTTGAACCTTGACTAAAAAAGGCACTATAGGGGCGGCAAGACCCTTAGCCAGTATCTGGAATCCCAGGGGTGACAGGTGCAGGTCCCCTCTGGCAAAGCATTGTGGTCTGTCGACCATGTCATCCCAGGCTGACAGATGCTGGATCCCCTTAGAATGACACCAGAAGCTTAACCAGTTGTTGAAGTCAATCATTTTGTCCTTTTACTGCGGTATTATTCTGGGCAAGGGCAGGATGCTACTCAGGGCTAGGGTCATACCTGCCTGGGCTACAAGATCGGAGAGCTCTTCCATGTTTCTTTTCATGTAGTCCAGGGAGGTACATCTCAGGTCGTTCACACCAACATGGACAATGGTAGAGTCATATTTGTACTTGTAGTGGAGTAACCTGAGTGAGTGGGTTATGTGGCAGATCCTGGCACCCGACAGGCAGCTGACAGTAACCTTCTCCTTGTTTAGCCTGGTGAGTGGGACATCAGTGTGCCTGACTATTGAGTCACCTATGACTAGTGTTTTGGGTATGTTCTTTTGCCTTATGGGCTAAGGTTTATTGGCACACTGAGTCTGTGGGCTACGTGTCATTTGGGTTGTGTTGGGGGGTGGAGATTGCTTTTGTTTCTGGTTTGGAGGTCTCTGTTGCTTGAGCAGATTATTACTGAGAGCCAAATTGAAAAACTTAGTCTATTTCTGTTTTATGTTCACCTTTGTTGTAAGTTTCAGTACTCCTATTCCAAATACACCAGTTTCTATACCTTACAATATCTAACATCTTCTTAACATCACTACTTTGATTCACTGAAAACTCGTTTCACTTAATCACATTTCACTGAATGTAAGTACTATTGGGCAAATAAAATGTATATGCCATTTTCCTCACTGTAATGCAATCCTGGAATTAGTATATATAGTTGGGGGGGATGTGAGGGGCACAGCCTCCCACATTGGTTTTATATTGTTAGCTTTCAAAGAAATGAGATTCATACATATAAAAGCTAACTAGGTGAGTGGATTCGCACCCCACACACCCCTCACTAACTATATATATTAACTCCAGGATCACACTACAATGGGGAAAAGGGCATATACATTTTATTTGCCCAATAGTACTTAACATTCAGTGAAATGTGATTCAGTGAAATTAGTTTTCAGTGATTTGAGCTTTCAACAATTTTTTGAGGGTGAATTGAAATTCATTGAAATGAGTTTTCACTGAATCAAAGCAGACCCATATATATATATATATATATATATATATATATATATATATATGTGTGTGTGTGTGTGTGTGTGTGTGTTATATATATATATGTGTGTGTGTGTGTGTATATATATATATATATGTGTGTGTGTGTGTGTGTGTGTGTGTGTGTGTGTGTGTGTGTGTGTGTGTGTGTGTGTGTGTGTGTATATATATATATATATAGACAGTAAGCACAGTTAAAACACTTCAAGCTCTACAAAAATGTCCCCCCATTAGCATGTCTCAGTTGCTCCTTATACTGTATATAGCGAAGCCAGTTCTTTAAATTCTGCCTTCTTTTATAGGGCAAATTGCAACTTCAGTGCCACATTTGAGTTGAACTCAGGTACCTGTTCTACAATAGGCCAATACTTCTTTATTTCTTATATAAATCTAGCATTGTTATTGTATGTTAAAGTGCATCTAAAATAATTTCTCTTTAGAATCAGGGAAAAAGGTCTCAGATTATAGACAGTTTTTAAATGTTAGCATTTACTGACATTTAAAACTTGATAAAATATTTTCTGAAGTAAAAAAAAAATAAAGTGTATTAATTTAATTACTGTCATTACTTGTTCATAGTAACATACCCCCATCTTTTTCACAAAAAAAAAAAAATCAAAGTAAACTGAAACAGTAAGTAAAGGCAATGATCTGAGTTTGAAGCAATTCAACTGTAAACCACCATTTCAGTCTTAGAAAGTATTGTCCGGTCAGACAGCAGCAATGTTTCTAGTAAGAAGTGTTTGCCGAGACAGAAGCTGTTTATGAATGCCTTCCTGGGACACTGGTTCTAGGATTTAGGTAATGAGCAAGGTAGAGAAATGTCAGGAAATATGTGTGAGGTAGGCTGTAAAGGGGGGAGTGGTAAGGCAGGAATAGGAAGTCAGGTAGTGATATGTGTGACATAATGGCCAGGCATAAGCATTTAAGGACAGAATACTTAGTCATTACTATCTTTGGAGCTGATGTTCAATATCAGCAGGGTACATTGTCAGTGTTCTAGTGACTAAATTGCCAGGCCAAGTCAGATACTAGTTCTATCCCTTGGAAGGAGGTGATCTGATTTTTGTATTTTAGGAGCTTGATAGTAAGTTGACAAGGGTTTGGGGGAATCAGACAGTAGGTTACCTAAGTCTATAGCACTGCTTGCTTAGGAAGCTGTGGGATCTGGACTCATGCTGTGGTATCCACATGAATATAGGGGAAGAAAAATGATCAGTGGATGCATTTAGGGGTGGAATTCTTGGGTTATAACCAGGTATTACCATAGGAGAGAAAGGGGAAAATGGTGGAGGCATACCAGTGGTTTGGAATGATGCTGGGAAACTGTTAGGGTAGAATGGTGGACTTTGGGTAAGGAATAGGGTTTTCATAGCTTGCATTTCTCTCATTTCCTTTACCATAGATTTCAGTTTAGTTGTTTGTGTCTTTTGGCTTTTCCCGGTTAGGGGTCGCCACAGCAGAACTCCGGTCCGTTAATGATTAGAAGTGGATTTTTACGTACCGGGTTACCAGCCCTGATGCACAACCTTCAACGACGCCCCATTCACGTATGCCTCCACACAGAAGACGCTCTTAGCTGAGAATTGAATAGGACAATGTCTTGCTACGAGGCGACAACGCTACCGCAGCACCACCACCGCAGTTTATAGATTTCAGTTTAGTCTGCTTCAAATAATAATAATAATATTAATAATAATAAATAAGCTATGACATAATGTATAAATATAAACAGATTTAATCTTTAGCGCAGACTATATGAACAGAATGCAAATAATAGATAATTTGACAAATTACAATATTTTTCATAGTTTGCCTTAACTTTTATGGTAACACAGATTTGAATGCTGCTCTGAAGAGCTTTTGGCACTGTCGCTGTAAGCAGTTTGGTGTATTAGGAGGGCAACATCATTATGCTGGGTGGGCCGGGACTATTGTGGCTGACTCAGAGTGGAGGAGTGAGGTCAAGCAATGGCAAAGAGGGAGTGATAGCAATATTTATATATCACTACAAAAAGTTCAATATGCAATAGCTCCCAGTAGATACAATTCCTCCAACCTCCACCTTCTTAAAAAAACTGCCTTTTGAATTAAATCTTTAATTTTCCCAATAAGCAAATACAAAGATAAGACATTTTATTCACATTTCCATAACCCAGTTAGAAAATGGAGTTGCAATCATATACCTAAATGGTCTACTTGTGTCACTCTATCCTCATAAAATACCATCCTTTACTAAAGCTTAAATAATAATTACTTGCTTAAAAAGCAACAACCATAAAAGTCTGTACACCATCTCTATCTATATAAACCCAACAGCAACAACCAAGTAATAGAGGAGGTTCTGTCCTATGTACCAATAAATAGAGGACATTCTGTCCTAGGCACAAAGTAATTGAGGACATTCTGTCCAAGGTACCAGGTAATTGAGATCATTCTATCCTAGGCACCGAGTAAAAGAGGACATTCTGTCCTAGATACCAAGTAACAGAGGACATTCTGTCCTAGGTACCAAGTAAAAGAGGAAATTCTATCCTAGGCATCAAGTAATAGACAATATTCTGCCCTAGGTACGAAGTAACAGAGGACATTCTGTCCTAGGTTCCTAACAATTTTCTCTTAGAAACCATCATCTTGGTATTTCAAAACAATCACTGTCTGCTACCTTCATCAAAAATATTTTCAGTTTTACATAACCTATAACATGCCCCAGAAAGAATAATAATTATACTGATAAGTGAAAATACAGTTTTATGAGAATTTACCATAACAGTTCCTACTGATCACTTTTGCAGCATTCCAAAACTATTGAGTTATGTCACCATATAACCAGGACATCCATCACACCAAAATCAGAACTTGCCATAGAGCCATATGTCAGACGTATGACGTAAGCCTTATGGACATAAGTGCACAGATGCAGATGTATGAGAACGCGATCCTCAGACTATCTCAAAGCTAAGAGACCTGTAGATGCCTGAGGAAAGGTTGTAACAGGCAAAAGGTAAAAGCACAGCTAAGAAGAGGGAAGCTACAGAATGACTCCTCTTCTATCTGTAAGAAAATATGGGACAATGCATAGACAGGAAGAAAGAGGGTTAGGTAGGATGGGAAGTAATACTGCAACAGTGATTAGGAGGGCATCTACTTCTATGGTAAGTTCTTACACAACTGTAATTTGTCTTTCCTTAGATCTATGTTTGGTATTCCAAAACCTCGAGGTGATTCCCAAGCTTAATTATTTAGAAAGGGTAGATGAATCGGTTATAGGGGAACAGTCAATTATTCCAGAGGGAACAGATCTGGCAAAGGACAATCTGGATCTAGAGAAAGCATCTACACTATAGCATTTAGTAAAGGTATCTATAGAAGGTCAAGTGACTGCTTTCAGAAAAGCTCTGGAATCAATTCCTTTGTAAAAGATTCCAGAGGAGGCAACTGTTCTAGAGGAGTGGCCTTTAACTGGAAAAAATAAGGATGTATCATGTAACAAAAGGAAATGAATTTAGAAATCTAGTTAGCAACATTTTGCTTAGAGATTTGGGGTTGCCAGTTTGGTCTACTAGAAGAAAACAAACAGCTGATCAGTTTTACAAATCTCTTTAGGCTTATGCAAGTACAATCTAAGCTGGCTGTGCACATCCAGAGAATGAAGGATTCATTCATTCTTCTTCTGATGGTTAGGGAAGAAGGTGGTAAGATTTACAGCCTAGTTGAGGAGCATTCATTGACAACCTCAGGCATAAAGGAAGGGTTTGTCCACATAGATACCCTGTCCTTATGAAAAATAAGAACGAGAGGGGAAGCCATGAGTGCTTGAAGTTCAAAAATCCTTCTAATAGGTGTAAGGCCCACTAGTAGAATGATTTTCCATATATAGAGTTTGAGAGAAGTAGAAGTTGCTGGCACAAAAGGTGCCCAAGTACATTTTTCCAAGACAAAGTTTAAGTGCCATGAAACAGGAATAGCCTTCCTAAGTTAGTTCAAATGAAGGACACCCTTAAGAAACTCTTTTTGCTCAAGCCTAGGAAGCAATGGTAGGTCTGGAGGAAACATGCAGAGATGACAGATAAATGCACCTTAATAGATGAGCAGGCTAGACTGGCTCTTAATAGCGCACAATTAAGAGACATGAGTAGGAACCCCTATTATAGTATGGTTCTGCTTGTTAGCATGACACCAGGTAGAAAATCTTTTCCATTTAGATATATAAAACTTTCAACTTGTAAATTTGTTCACCTTCTGGAGAATAATAGCAACTACTCAGAAAATTTATGTCTGAAAGAGATCAGAATTCTCTCAGTTGAGAGATAAGAGGTTAAGATTAAGTAAAGATCCCCTGTTTGGTGTGAGCAAGTCTACTTTGTAAGGTAACATGTGATGACCTGGGTCCAGAACATAGATAAGGGGAAAACAATGGTGCCTGCACCAAAAGGGAGTCACAACAAAATGTTCGGTTTGTCCCTATTTATCTTTAACAGAACCTTTGGGAATAGACAAAAAGTGGGAAATGCATAAATACACCTCCTTCACAAGGAAAGGGCATGGCACCATCCACCTGGCCTAAGGGCAATAAGTCCTAGAACCAAACAGCTGCAGCTAACACTGCTTGCTCTGAATAGGGCCAGATAGTTCTGTTTGAGGAATACCTCATCTGTGGACTATGTCTAGGAAGATAGTCCTGTTTAGCATCCCTTTGTGAAGGTCTTCAATGGATCTGCTTAGGAAATCCACCAGAGAATGTTAACTGCTTGTAGGGGCAGGTTTGCTTTTACAGCCTGTTCTCAAGCTAAAAGTGCCAGTCTGCATAACTGATAAAGCTTGGTGCCTCTCTGCATGTTTTTATACCACATGACTGTTGTGTTGTCTTTGTAGATCCTGAGGGAACCTGGAGTCCATGAGTGGGGGAATATCTGCAGAGTGTGAATGAGTGACCTCGTTTCATTTATACTGATGTGCTCTGTTCTTTAATTTGAGGCCCATTACCCCTGGACTCTTACAGAACCTGTCCATGACCCCAAAGCTAGGTTTAAAACTTCTGTGTGCAGGTATTGTTAAAGAACACTGGTTTGAAAGGAAGGCCTAGGCTGAGTGTATCTGAGATATCCACCAATTAAGTGATTTTAGATACCACTGGATCTTTTTTATATGTAGTTTTGCAAAAGGAACCATTGAGATGGACATTACTGTGAACCCTAGAGCCTTGAGAATTTCTCTTGCTGGACAAGACTGAAGAGGCAGAAGGGACTGGAAATACATAGAAAGGGACTGGACCTTCACTTGTGGGAGAAAAGGTCAGCATGAGATGATTGTTTATCCTGTAGCCTAGAAAGACCACATCTTGTCAGGGGAGGGGGTCAGTGATTACTTTTAAGATTTAAAGTGAATCTCAGGCTCTGTAGAAGGGTATATTATTGCTGACATGTTTTAATATAACCTTCTAAGAAGATGCCTGTATTAGCAGGTTATCAAGCTATGGGAATATTTGAATTCCCTGAGTTTTGCAAAAGGTAATAGCAGGGTTAGGTATTTTGTAAAGATACTGGGGACTACAAATAACCCAAAGTGTAATGCAGAGAATTAAACATTTGATGAACATTGATGAACAAGGTAAAAATCCTAAAAATGTTGTGCACGAAGGATGCATGGGATTATGAATATGTAGTTCCTTCAAATTCAATGATACCAAAAAGGACTGAGGAAGAATGTATGGGAGAAGAATATGCACAGCAGCATTTTTAAAAAGGACACCTTTAGAAAAGTGTTGAGATTGGGCAAATCTAGATTGGGCCCACATTCTCCTTCTTTTCTGGGACCCAAAAAATTATGGAATAAAACCATTTTCCTTATTGCTGTGGAGGCACAGGATTTATTGTACTTTGTTCATGAAGACCCTGCAAGATAGGAGGTAAGAAGTGCACCTGGTTGGGAGGGGGTGGTGGGATACTTTGAAGGTGGAATGTCCTTATAAGTGATTTGTTAGCCTTATTGAATAAATGACAGGACCAATTTTTCCTGCAGAAGAGGATGATGTTAGTCTTCTTGACAGAGAGAGGGACTAACCAAGGGGAACAGGAGGTGACAAAAAATAGGCAGACTAATCTATCTGGAAAGGGAGGCTTCCCACACCTGGAGTCTCTGGCAAATTTGTCCTGAAATCTCTTTCTAGGCATTTTTCTTCCGTTCTGTGGAGACCTAGTGTCTGATAGAAAAGGAAGTGGTATCAGACAGGTATTTCCTCTGATACCTGTGTGGTTTTGAGGGTTTGAATGTGCAGGTGCAGAGGATAGAAGGGAAAGAGGCTTTGAGAGCCAAAATGGCCTTAAATAGGCCATAAACAACCCTTGAGAGAATTCCATCCATCCTGGGGTGCCTGAGAAGGAGAACATTTTTTTTTGTCCTCTGTCCCTTCTTTGTCTTGGGAGCTCACCATTGGCATACTTCTATCAAAGACCCAGTGACCTCTTCCCAAACCCAAACCTGCATTTAAGGGATATTCCCTGATCCTTCTGAAACAATAAGCCTAGGTTCCCTCTTCTCCACCATATCAGTTGGGCCAGTTGTATCATATGATCAAGAGTCAGATGCCATGCCAGCCTCTAAATTTTTGAGATTCACTGTTAGTGACAAAGGTTTTGAGGTGAATTATCTGAATATAACTTTAAAGTTTGTTAAAGGTGACAAACAGTTACATAGTGGTATATACCATAAACCTGTCAAATGTTATTTACACTTCATCAGCATGCACTGCAGGTTTATGAAGAAAAACATTATTAAAGTACAGTTGGTTAGTGCCTGCAGACTTATTACATCTGATGATGCATTTCATGGATAAACAGAGTTTATTTTTAAACAATTTAAAGAGGATTGAGAGGATTTAAAGAGCTATGGGGGAACCTTTTGCCCCTATGTATGCTAATCTGGTTATGGGTTATTTTAAAATTATTTTTTATATAGATTAGAATTTTTTAATAAGTATGTAGTTCATTATTTTAGATTCATAGATGATTTAATTTTTTATGTAAGGGGGTGTGATGTTTATAACAGATTTTGTTAATACACTAAATTCAAATCAGTTAGGTTTAAGGTTTGAAGGCTTGCAAAGTGGAAATTCGGTTGTTTTTCTGGATTTATTGTTGAAAGGCAATATTGAGGAAGGAAGAATAAATATGAGCATGCATAGAAAATTTGGTGATGACGGTCACTTTCTGGATGGACATAGTTGCCATCCAGCTCATATTCTAAACTATTTACCTTATGGGGAATTATTAAGAGTTAGTAGGTTATGTAATGAGTCTGATACTCTAGAAATTCTTGACTCATGTCAGATGTTTAAAAATAGGGGATATATAATAGAAGTTATTAAAAAGGCTTTAGAAAAATTATGTTCCCCGGGAATAGATAGAAGGAATAATAATGAATATAATAATAATTCATTGCAAAGAACAATAAATCAGACAGGAAAGAAAATTTATTTTGTTACTTCATATAATGTACTTTCTGATGATATTATAGAGGTCATAAAATATTATTGGTCCTTCTTGACAAAAGGAAGATAAAAATTAAATAATGTATGGCATTCACCTTTGATCTCATTTAAGAGAGGTCGTAATTTAAAAGACATGTTAGTTCATGCAAGTTTTTCTTTACCAAGTGTCAACATGGGCCATGAAATTGTTAGGGTAAGTACTTGGGCATGTGGAAACTGTTCAATTTGTCCATATGTAGTTAAATATTTTGACAAAATTAATGGTGTAAAATATAAACCGGTAACAGAGTATACATGTAATACAGTGTGCATTATTTATGCTCTTAAATGTCCATGCAATCTGTTTTATATTGGTGAGAGTAAGAGGTATTTTAAGGTCAGATATCAAGAATAAAAAATTAGAAATCCCTATTGCTTCCCATTTTAATGAAATGCATGGGGGGGGGCTTATGTAGATTTAAGAGGCTGTGTTTTTAGAACAAGCTACAGCAACAAATGCAATTTGTTTAAAAAATAAGCTATTGTCTAAAGAAGCAGTCTTCATTTTAAAGTATAATACTTTAACTCCTGGTGGATTAAACCAGGAATGTAACTGGAAATGTTTATTATAAAGTGCTAATAGTATTAGCTAATTGTTTTATTGATTGATTTATTATAATTGATGTATCTTTATAAGAGATGTTTTTTCTCTGTTTGTATTATCTCCTGGAAGGCTTTTATGTCAAGGCGCTAGAGAGGTTTTTTGTGCTTTTATTAAAGGATTATTACTGGCTTTATCGTTTGGATAAATTTGTTCTACATTTGTGGTTTGGAATTTAAAGAGAGGAGTCTTTGGTTAAAAACACAGTGGCAGAAGTGCTTGAAAATAGACATTAAATATTTACCAGTATTAAGGTTTGGATTAAACAACATGGGCAGTAGCATGTATAGACAAAGGCATATCAGTTTTAAAGTCCCTATTAGTTCAGATACACATTTGATCAAATAATTTATTATTTTTAACTGGAAGCTTATTAAAGGTAATAGAGACCCGGCTAAAATAATTGGTGACAAACAGAGTTTCACTTATAGCAAACAGTTTAATTTGAAATATATACTTGAATACGAAGGTCAGCCAGAACATATAATCATTAGTGTGAAAAAAGGGATTTATCTATGTTTGAACTGTAAATGGTACAAATGTCTAAATGTTGGTAACACAGTTTTCTTATCACATTTGAACTTTAGCATATATGTTAAAAACTATTGCAATTGTCAGATTAGAATAGTACTTTATATTGTTTATTGCACATGCTGCTCAAGCTATCATATTGGTAAGACTATTCTTAGAATGAATTCAAGAACATATGTTAGCTATAAAGAAAAAAGGGTTAAATAATGCACTGCCTAAGCACAGCTTGAAATGCAAACATTTTACCAAATTTATGTTCGGTGTGGTTGATCATGTTACTGCCACCTTAAGGGATAGAAATGCAGATACACTTTTAGAAGTAAAAGAGTTGAACTGGCATTAATGAGATTATTAATATCAAATGTTATTTGACATGTTTTTATTAAATTATTATTTTTTAGTGATTTTTTTAGTCGAATTTGAAAATGTGCTTGTGGTCACGTGATGTGCTTCTCTGGTATTTAACTAAATCAGTTTCAGTTTGAAGCAGTTCTGATGAAGTTCTTTTATGTGTGACTGAAAGCGCTTAACAATAAATATACTGTATTTTGTTTATAGGTATTATTTCTGTTTTTAGTTCTTTTTAAAACACCTAGTTGACTGGATTTTAGTTTTGCAATCCAGCTGTAAACAAATGTGTATATCTCAACAACTATAAAAGTCATAAAAAAGTTAAAATGTGGAAGACTCATCTTTGCAATTGTGATATTAATATGCCAGCCATTTTGAAATGAATATGCCAACCAGACATAAATGGTGATTTTATATTAAACAAGTAATTAGATAATATGTAATTTTATTATTATAAGTAAAGAAACAACTATTAAGATTTCTCCCATGATAGCACATAGACCTCAACAATCTGAGTTACTTTTGCTCACATAGATATACAGTTTGCTATGAAACAGTTTTGTTGATATCACTCAGTTGTTGAGATATTTGCAAAATTATGATTTGCCTTCATATTTTCATATTTAATGCATGAATAAATGAAAGAATCTGCAAAACAGTTATAGATAGAAACAAAGTCTCAGTACAAAGTTTTCCTAGCATTGTCCATGCTCTCATTTAATATCATGGAATATCATATAAATACCTTCTGGTTCAAGTTATTATAGTAATTGTTAAATAGTGCATATATATATTCATAATATTTCCAGAAAAGAAACTCACATTTTTCTGGTACCGAGTACTACATTTGTCTAAGTAGCTTTACCTGACTCCTATAGTGACTAGATATGTTCGATGCTGTCTGGCATTACAATGAGGTGGACAATAGCAGAAATATTTACAGAAATACAATACTTATACATAATTGCATATTTTATTACTAACCAAGTTAAATATCTGAAAAGTGGTATCAGGCAGACAAGAGTGATCAGTGGCAATGTTTGCAGCATAATGTAAGCTTTCATTTGATACCACAAAGTACCAGGTATAGTCAACAAGGTAATATTATTTTCAGTAATGCTCTATATACTAACACAGAAGCAAAGTCAATGAACTCTCTTACAACAGACCTTAGACAACTTACCATGTACAAACCTATGAAATTCAGAGTAAAGAGCTAACTCCACAATTGCTGAAACTGCAAATGTGTAGGACCCACAGAAACTACTATTGACATTATGTATGTAATCTTATTATGACCTCACCATTGATACTTCAATAGTGTTAAAAACATAACCTTCAGAATATTTTCTATTGCTCTCCATTCAGTGCTTTATCTTTCACTTTTACACGCACACACGCACACACACACACTGTTAAACATTCCTTCCGATCTATAAATTTGATTAAACCCACTTGAATTCATTATCACCCACTGAAAAGTACTTTGACTATTTCTGATTTATTGCATATGTAAATGGATAAACTAATATGAGACTGATGCAGTTATATTTATTGTTTTGTATTTTACAGTGCTGAGTTGTTCTATTAGTTATATAATACAGTCCAACTGTCTGTAACTTCTTATTTTGATTTTAAACATATAATGCAGAATTACATTTTTATATACCACCAAATATTGTATACTTTTTTACATTCAGGCTGCTGCTCAGTCAGACTTTCCCAGCAAATAAATGTTAACAGATATATAAATAAATCAGATAAACCAAGACAAGGAACAAGCTTGGGGGCATAGTTTAATATACTGGTTATTCCAGGCAAGGACATCAGGGACACTGAAATATTGTTCTGTTTCACACTATTAACTAGTGGAGTTGTGCTGGGAGGGGGCGCAGTGCATGTATGATAGATCATGAAAGCATTAATGACTGATGTAATCCTCAGTGTTACAGGTTTATATATTTTTGATGCAGGCCAGAGGAAACTGCAGTCACAGTCAGAGGCATGATGCATGATCGGGAATTAGTAAGATGCATGAGGAAGGGCAGATGTCTCTTGAATTACAGTAAGGTGGAGAAGAGAAAATGGTTGCAGAGCTATCATCTTTAGGCTGGTAGGGTGGACAGGGTGCTAACAATGGAGACATGGCTGCCAGATTCAGAAGACCTGTTGTCTAGCCCTGCCACTTATTTGTGGTAGTGCACTAATTCAAGAACACAAAACCAGCATTGACAATAAAGACATAAAAAATACCTGAGGGCAGATGAAGCATTCGGAGATCACTTACTTGTCTAGTGTGAGGGTATATATCTAGTTAATTGGTCTTTTTTCTAGACCAGTCAGTAATGGGTCATTATGGTGATTAGTAAATACGTGGTCAAGAGCATAAATGCAGGTAAGAGTGCCACTGGAAAAAAAATGGGGGAAAAAGATTACTTAACCTGGAGGTTGGCTTGGCTAGTGGGTTGTGGGAGTTACACTGTCTGGGCTATTTACTTATGGTGTTTTTATGGCAGGATGGAAGCCATGGGAGGCAACAGTCTCACGGGGGAGGCCTTTTCAGGATGCAGTGGGCCAGCAACAGACAGTGGTATCATTGGTGTCTGACAAACAGGCAAGTGGTCATTGGAATTGGACAGCACCTGGGGGTATCCAGAGCAGACAGGCTGATGCTCCAAAGGAGAAGTACCAACAGCTGTGGTGGAACTGCAGCACACAGCAATAACAAATGTAAAGTGAATGCATAAAGGGAGCCAGAATGTGGTCATGAGGTCAACAGGATTTGCAATAGGGGTTAGATGGTGAAGGTACACTGAGGCTGTATGAATTGTCAAAGATGAACATTTCAGAGCAGGACCAGCAATAGCAGTAGGCTTGCATATTAGGGAGCAGGGGGAGTTTTCTGACAACTTGGAGGATACAGGCAGGGGACTGAGTTTTTCCCAGATGTCCTTTGAGCAAATAGGCTTGTCAATGGATGGGGAGTTGGGGTTGAGCAACCATGTCTTTAGTAAGCAAGGTGTACATTCCTCCTTGGTATTTAATCAATGTGTGTTTTTCAAGCAATGCATTTCAGCTACTGTGAAAGAAAACATTTGGATATGGAAGTCTGTAGAAGTGTTTGAGCGGATAGATACAGATGGGGTATAGTGGATCATTGAAGCAGAGGGTCTGGGATCATAGGGTCTGATTGCAGCTTTGGCCACTTTTGGGAAAAGGAGCCTGTCTAAGATTAGGATTAAATTTTGGAATAATGAGGTGCTGGGGTTTATGTATTTTTTTGTTCTATGTATTTAATCTTAACTGTAAACTACTAAGTTACTCTGTAAAACTTTTGTTCTCACTTATGTAGCGAATGCATTGTTATTCACTTGGCTATTTACTATATACTGTATATATTTTTTTGTCACTGCTGATGGTTGGAGCTTTTCTCCCCGGGCCTCTACTGAAAATGGACATATATCCAGTTAGACTAGCCCGGTCAACAAATGTAAAATAAATAAATAAATAAATAAATAAATATTTTATGGCAGTAATCCTAGAAAAAAATCCAGAGCATGTTATTCCCTTATTGGCTTATTTATTGATGATAAGAGAAGCACATCAATTAAGGGGGAGACCTCCACTGGGAGTTTAAATATGTGGATACCTGGTTGGGAACTATAACATCTAGGGTAGGGGGCACTTCAAAGGCAAAAAGATGAAGAAAACAAATCAAAGGTACAATTGGGTTTCCAACAATGATAGATGCAACTGGCTTGTATTTATATTTGCATGCTGGTTTCTTTTGTGGAGGCCCTCATGGTAGGCTTAGGTGTTACTGGAAAGATGCAGGTCAAGGGTGCTGTGGATTTCCTGCGCAGAAACATGCTGTATGATTCATAGTTTTATTGATATGTGGTTTGGTGTGTTAAATATTGGACCAGCTTTTCATTTGTTACCTATAAGGGAAGAAGACTGAGTGATGCTAGTTACGTGCTTTAATTTGCAAGGTTATGCTCATGGGCTGTGCTATAGCTTGCACAACTCTTGAGAAATATAGCATGGCACTGCAGTTGGTATGGGAGCAGCACATCTCAGGGCAGCATACATTGCAGTAGATATGGGGGCAGTACATCTCTGGCTAGCAGACATTACAGTAGATATGGGAGCAGCACATCTGTGGTCAGGAAGCATTACAGTAAATATGGGAGCAGCATATCTCTGGTCATCAGGCATTGCGGTAGATATGGGAGCAGCACATCTCTGGTCAGCAAGCATTGCAGTAAATATGGGAGTAGCACATCTCTGGTCAGCAGGCATAGCAGTAGATATGGGAGCAGCACATCTCTGGTCAGCAGACATTACAATAGATATGGGAGCAACACATCTCTGGTCAGCAGGCATTATAGTAGATATGAGAGCAGCACATCTCTGGTGAGCAGGCTTTACAATAGATATGGGAGCAGTGCATCTCTGCTCAGCAGGCATAGCAGTAGATATGGGGGCAGCACATCTATGGTCAACAGGCATTACTGTAGATAATGGAGCAACACATCTCTTTTTAGCAGGCATTACAGTAGATAAGGCAGCAGCACATCTCTGGTCAGCGGGCATTCCAATAGATATGGGAGCAGCATATCTCGGGTCAGCAGGCATAGCAGAAGATATGGGAGCAGCACATCTCTGGTCAGCAGGCATTACAGTAGATGATGGAGTAGCACATCTCTGGTCAACAAGCATTTCATTAATTCCATTATTGTTGTAAATACCTGCAAGACTATTGTCATGTTGTTTGGTGCAGCTTAAAGGATTAAACATGCCCATATCTCTGTTACCACTTATCCCTCTTTTAACATTTTGCCTTCAACTACCGCTGAAAAAAGAATTGTGATACATGTTTCTGTCCTTTTTACTCTTCATGTATAAGTACTTGGACAACTTAAAGCAGCCTATTCAATAGCTAATAATCTCAGCCAGACACTCCATAATCATCATTCCTTGGACTGACTGCTGACTACCCTGTATTGTTGCAAACTCAGCTGCTAATGCCACATTATTTACAAACCACTGAGAATAAAATACTTTGTTTCAATAACTTAGCTTTCAATAAAGAACACCACTGCATTACAATGAAAATGGCTTACGCTTTCTGCAAGAAATGATCTACTGTTTAACCCCCTTACTTACTTACAAGCTTCCTAATAATGGATCATTTTCACATTTAAAGATCAGATTCTGTAATTGATATTGTAATTATACTCTTAGAAGTACAGACAGGAATCACTTAGCTAGTGTCCATTACAAAGTGGCCACTACTGAAAAATATAAAAATGTACCTTCCAGTTGGAATGAACTTCCAGAAAAAATAAGACAAGGCAACACACTTCCTAGCTCCAAATTACCATGAAAAGCTATCTGATAAAATAGCATATCTGTAAGTGTTCCCAGATGCGGGCTAGAAAGGCAAGGAATGATTATATATATTCCATCAACTGGCTTATTACTAATTTATCTCGTATCATATTCATTGAAGTATTTCTTCGGACTTGAACTGTAAGATAATTTGCTCTATTAGTAGTTAACTGTCCCTACCTAAAAATTAAAAATGATCTTTTCCTAAATGAAAATCCAGTACACTTCTATATCTACAACTACATTACTGTTGATGCCAATGCAAATTGCTACATAAATAGTTTGACATTCTGATGATGTATGTTGGGTCCTTGGACCAGCTCATTTACCAGTTAAAAAATGTTAAACAAATGAAAAATACAATTTCTTTCGAATTTAGAAGGCAGAGAAGGTGCAGAAAAGGTTGTTCTGAGCATGTTGGGAGTTGGGTAGACCATTAGCTAAATAAATGCTAAATAAACTCAGGAAGGTCCAGTGAAAATGCTGACCTTTTTACGTTTAACTTTAGATGTATCCTTCAGCCTTTTTTTTTTTACAAAATATACACTGGGAAAACTGCATAATTCAATTGGAGGAATGTTGGACATGTCAAAAGCCAGGGTCAAAGAGGTGATGGAATTACTGGTGTTGTTGAATTTTCCATGTAGAGTGATCGATCCGGATACAGCCTTCAATAGTTCCTTAGCAAACCTGTTAAGAGGTGATAAGAAAATTCATCACAGGGTCAGGGTGTCTAACAAAGTTAAGGAAGACTTTGTAATTTGGAACGAGATCTTAATGGCATAATTATTAATTGTTATTAATACTTGGCAATTTGACAGGATGAGTGGGTTTCATCAGATAATTTACAGTTGCATGGTTATGAAGCAGTACTGTCTAATTTGAGGAAAAATGGATAAGAGTAATATGGCCAATAAATTGGTCCCTGAAAAGGAGGAAGGAAATTGCATCGCTCACGTTGATACGAATTAGGCTGGCTATGATGTGAGCTCAGAAATAAGAGGGTCATTTTTCATTTAGGTAATGAAGTAGTGCATGTTTTTTTAAATAAGTATGCAAGATCTAATATGGTTCAGCTTTTGTTGATAAAATTGGGTTTATATTCACTTAGGATTCATTTATTTTTCTCTGATATGTGTGTTGCCGGTATAGTATATGTGTTGATTATAGTCTGTCTCATTTACATTTTCACATATTTCAGGCTATAGTTGCAGAAGTCAAAGAGCTACCATAAGCTGTGCAAGAGCAGGTTTGGGAAATTAATAAACTATACCTGGATGGTTCATACCCTGGAAGATGCTGACGTTTGGGCAGTCACAGAAACCTGGTTCAAAGCTGCAGAGAGCACCTCAGCCATACCAGGTTAGTCATCCTATCATAAATTCAGACCCCAACCTGTGGGTAGCAAAGCAAAAGGAGGTGGAGTTGCAATATATATATAAGACATACACACCTCCAGGCTGGATAAACAGTATGATGCACAGGAGACACTCCAGGTGCAGTTAACTATTGACAGTCACTGTCATCCCTTTGCACAAAGGTGGAGCGTCCACTGATCCAAGAAATTATAGACCCATCAGCCTAACTACCTTGATCTGCAAGGCCATGGAGCAAATTATCATGGACCTCATTAACAAAGACATTCGCAACCTCCAAATACTTGATCCCACACAGTTTTGTTTTGTCAAGGGGAGGTCATGCCTGCTAAATTTGGTCGAGTTCTTTGAGACAGTCACCAAAGCAATGGATGAGGGGAAGACAGTGCACACCACCTACTTTCACCTGGCTAAAGCCTTCGATACTATTTCCCTCTTGGGTATAACAGATAAACTCTCTCAACTAGGTGTCAATCTGTATGTTACCAGATGGGTAGAAAACTGGCTCACTGATAGAAGCCACCTAGTCAAAATAGGGGAAGCCACCTTAAGAAGTCGACCCATAATGAGTGGTGTACCCCAGGGATTGGTGTTGGGTCCCTTCTTGTTTGGGATATATTTTTCTGAGGTACAGGCCAAAACCAGTGGGCTATGGCTGACCAAGTTTGCAGATAACTGTAAGCTGGGTGTTGTCATCATTTCCCCTAGTGATGTGGACATCCTCCAAGAGAGTCTCACCCAAACAAATCACTAGTGCCAGAAACATGGCCTCAAACTGAATGCAAAAAATGCATCATCATCCCCTTTGGGGAGAGTAACATCCCCACAAATTATCACATTAATACCAAGGTCCTAAGCACGGAATCAGTCGTGAGGGACTTGGGCACCCAGATTGATAAAAAACTGACTTTTGACCACCATATTGCCTCCAATGTATGGAAAGCTTTCTGCACGGCCACCTCATTAGTAAGTGTATCTCATCCAAGGACACGGTGGCCATAACATCCCTGTATTCTCCCTTATAAGACCCATTATTGAGTACAATGCTCCTTTCTACATGGACCTCACAAAGCACATGCAGCAGCTGGAGACACCACAGAGATTCCTCACCAGGAGAATCCAGAAGCTCAAACATCTACCCTACATAGATAGGCTAAAGGCCCTGTTCCTCTATTCAGTCTCCTACAGACTCCTCAGAGCTGACGTCTGTCTGTCTGGCATACAAAGCAATCTCAGACCCCACCTTGATGGGACTGCTGCATATCTGCAAGTCTAGCTCCACTTGAGTAAACCACATATGACCTCAACCTGGTCTGTGACATCAATAGGACTTGTTGGCAGGGCAGATTTGTGTCCCAGAAACTCCCCCTTCTATGGACTAGAATCTCTCTCCATGTAAAGCAGAGTACCTCATTAGTGCTTTTTAAGTGCAACCCAGATAACTGGATAGGGAACAGAAAATACACCCCTAGGATTCCATTAATTCTTGGCTAGGCTTGTAAGGGCCTCAGAGACAATAGCCTAGTAACTTCCTATGACCCTATGTAAGTACCAGGCAATCAGTCTGCAGACCATTTCAAGACTAGCCAAAGAATCCTGTTCAAAAGTTATCTCTAGCTTCAAAGACAGCAAGAGAAGATAGACCTGGAGAGAATTTCAGATGGCCCATCCAATTAGTTAGATTTACTTTAAAGATGACAAAGTTGCTACTCTGCTTCACATGTAGTGGAAGTTTGTTTCAGAAGTGAAGGATACATTGGGATTTGAATCTATCATGCCAAAGTGCCTAATTAATCTGCTGATAAAGGTTTAGCTCCATTAACTGAGTATTTGATGTACCATCAGTTCTAAGAAAGAATAGGAGTTGAAATAGGGCTGGGTCTTTCATGGCACAAAAGGCTAGAAATAGATCTCCATGGACGAGTCTGTAAAAGACTGATCACAGGGAAAGGGGTGCCACTGTCACCTGATAAATGAGATTTTTGATTCTACTAATCTTTTTAGTCATGAATCTCTGAAGTCTATCAAGTTGTGCAATATGTTTACATAAATACATGCCAAAAGGTGCATTAAATTCAGTAACTGGTCTAATATGATATGAGGAAAGGGGAGTTAAGGCTTCCTTGGATCTAGTGGATGCCTTTGGAAAATAGAGGGACCAGATGAAACACTTTCTGAGTGACTGTGGAGACATGATTGTCAAATGATAAGGAATGTCATTAAGAGTACTTAGATCACTTACAACAGTGTCTCGAGGGGTACATCTCCTCTATGGTAAGTGAAACTGGCTTGTTTACCAAAAATTAATTATGCTACAGTTTTTTTTTTTTTTTTTTAGATTTCATTGAGATTGTCCTTGCATCAGTTGTTAATTGGGTCTTATCTATGGAAACCACAAAGCACAACACCAACCACGAAAACTGAATGAATGAACCACAAGCTGAAATTGTGGAAACGAGTATTTTACTATATAAAAGACTCAGTAAAAAATATACAAAAGTAAGTGCTTTTGTAAGGTACACTGACCAAACTTCATCAGACAATAAAATAATACTACAGTTCAGCATTTATATCATACCCACGCCCTTCAATTAATTAATCAAATCATGAATACTCACACTTAATTGATAACACAAACCTTTGCACTTAAACATAATATGAAAAGACATAAATTGAATGAAATAAGAATAAATGAAAAAATAAATATGTATAATTACACATAATAAAATAATATATATTGAAATGAGAATGTCTCATCTGTCTAATACACTGAGCTTTAATTTACTACTAATAGAAATAGTGTCATTCAACCAAGGGGGAACATGAGCATTGAGAAAGACCTTCCACCAAATTTCTTTATCTTCTAACCATAACTTCCAAGGTCCACCATGATCTCTCCGCTTGATCTACTGTAAAACCACAAATTTAAAGGCATGGTCGGGAAACATTTTGATATGCCTAAACAGAGCATTTTTTTCCTCACACCTACGAACATCATATAAATGTTCGTAAATCGCTGACTCAACTTCCGTTGAGTTTTCCCGACATAGAAACCGGGACATTGTGAACACAAGGCAATATATACTACCCCTTGTGTATGACAGTTAAACCTGCCCTTGATAGAAATAACCCTGTTACATATCTTGACCTTACATGTTAGTAAAATATTTTTGCACTGACTACACGCATCACAAGATGTCATTTTACCCTGTAAATTACAGTCCTTAACTCGTTCCAATATATTTTTTATGTTCCTACCCCTCCTGAACACAAATTCTGGATACTCTCCAAAAAAAGATCCCAAAACAGAATCACTTTTTAAAATGGTCCAGTTCTTATTAACTATGTCCTTCATAGTATAGCTGTCATTGGAAAAGGTAGTCACCAGAGGACAAGACATATCAGTCCTCCTCCCAGACCCCCTAGACATGTCCACAGTTAGTAAATCAGAAGTTCCATCATGGCTAACCAGGTTGGTTATGTCAACATTGGTAGATGGAAACACCATGCGTAATACATTTTCCCCCAAGTTATTCAAAATAGGTTTAAAATAACCACTCTCATGTTTTTCTATTACCTCCCTTCCAATATTATTAATGAGATACTTGGAATAGGCTCTATCCATGAACATTTAACACATAAAATCACATTCATCAATGAAATCACTGTAATTTGACACCATCCAGGCTGCCCTGACTAATTGCCCTTTGATGATACCTTGTTTGACGTGCACAGGATTTTTACTATTAAAGTATAAAATACTATTTGAATATGTCGGCTTTCTAAAAATTTTTGATTTCAAACCATCCTCAGTTTTAGCCAATAAGACATCCAAATAGGAAATCCCAGCTACTCCAAAATTGTATGTAAATTTCAAAAATATGGTGCTCTCGTTGATGTAATCCATAAATTGTACAATACCTTCCTCAGACCCCTTCCACGCAATAAATAAATCATCCAAGTATCTCAGATATAAAACAACATTATTGTAAAAAGGAGAGGGAAACAAATAGGTTTTCTCCCATCAAGCCATCACTATATTGGCAAAACGTGGGCCGCATGGAGACCCCATGGCCACCCCCCCAAGTTGTTTAAAATAGTGCCCCTCAAAATAAATAAAATTGTTCCTAAGCACTAAATCCATCAGTTGCGTAAACATGTTATTTTTACCCTGAGGTAACCCGAACTCCTCAAACAAGAATTCAGAAAACCATTCAAGGCCCATATTTTGAGGGATGCAGCTGTACAGCTCTTTAACATTAATAGTAAGAAAAATAATATTCTGGTTAACCACATCAATGCTGTTACACTTGTCTAAAAAGTGCCAAGAATCTTTACACAAATGTGGAATGGCCAAGACTCTCTCTTTTAACTTGTGATCCAAGTATTTGACTATAATGCTAGTCTTGGACCAAGATGAATCCACAATGAGTCTGAGAGGGGGATTGACCAAGTCCTTATGGATCTTGGGAATACCAAAGATCCCTGGAATTTTTGGAACATCCGTGGACATATAGTTATATTCATCCAGGTCGATCTGATCCTCCATTAACATGTACAAAAGATCACAGTCAATTTTACTATATGCAATGTTGATCTCATTTAGTGAAGCTTCAGTATAAGTATCACCATACAGGATATCAAATATTTTTTGCACATAATCAGCCTTGGACATAACAACCACCCCTCCCCCCTTGTCTGGTTGCATAATTTGCAAACTCTCATTTTTTAACTCATTCAAACAATCTTTTCCTACCACTGACCTGTTAGCATCAATATCATTGTTACCCCAAAAATGCGGAAAATCAGTTTCACACATTTTTTCGAAAGCTTTGATAGCATAATGAAGCTCAGGATTAAAAATACTAGGCATTCTCAAACAATAACTGTTATCATTAAATACATCATTGTGAATTTCAAGTTTAATCTGTGTGTATACATCTTAAGATCACATATAATCTCACTGGTATCACTTTTATCACTGAGTACATAATTAAAACCTGTACAAAACACATCAGCATGTTGCATTGATATATCAAAATCAGTGTAATTAAGCACTTTAAAATCTTTCTTAGAGTTCAAAACAATAATTTGTTTAGTGACAGTCACCTCAATCATCTCCTCATTTCTGGAAACTGGCCAAACCTCTGCCCATACTGTTTCTAATTCCCACCCTGAGGGTAAGGCCTCCACTGTTGACGTAACTGATTTTTTATCCTCTCCGAACATCTTGGCCCAAACTGTTCCAAAGGGGCCTCTTCCCCATGGTTGTTAGATGCATCGACCTCAACATTAGACTGTTGTAACAAAACTTGCTGCCATTTCCCCTGCACAGATGGAGGAAGTGGGTAGGCAAAACCACCCTCCTAGGCACACCCTTCACTTTCCAGCTTCTTGGTTTTCCTACTAGAAATAACTGAAATAGTCCCTTCCACCTGCTGAAAAATGTGATCGTAAGCTTGTTTATATTGTTCCCACACATCCCCGTGATGAATCTTCCCATCCAGAATTCGAATTTTCTCCTGCAGTTTATCCAACGCCATATTGTTGTGTTTACACATCAAGTCGAGCAACTCACAGCCGTGACAGTCGAAAAGAGCCAAAAGTTCACGGTGGTAAGGTGAATGTGGAACAATCCCATTCGGGAACTTCCACATGTGTAAACCATTGGGTATTTGCTACAATTTAAGACACTCACGAAAATAAAAGTTTGCTTGTATTTTTTTATAATCCAACAACTTGTTGTATTTTTTATAATCCAACAACTTGTTTTTATATTTCAAAAGAAGCCAGTCCAAGTTAGAAACTTCACCCTGCTGCTCAAGCACAGTTGGTACATCACCCTTGAGTGACCAATCAAGTAAATCCATAGATGTGATCGTGGAGTTGTTGGTACCAGCCACATTGCTGTCAGTATGTGCACTACAAGGTAATAGCCTTGAAGCAGAAACATCCTCTATAGGAGGCACACTGTCCTGTAAAACATGAGGAGTGTTCACAAATTCATGTTACATTAATAAATCACCTTGACAGCTATTGCCTTTACCCCCAGATATCTTCGGCAATAACTGCTGAACCAAAACAGTTAAATTCATGAGCTTCTGAAATTCTTCCACAGAAATCGTGGTATTCCCCTCAGCCATAGTAGTTCAAAAATAAACTCAGGAAACCACGAAGCACAACACCAACCAAGAAAACTGAATGAACAAACCACAAGCTGAAATTAAGGAAATGAGTATTTTACTAAAAGACTCAGTAAAAAATATATACAAAAGTAAGCACTTGTGTAAAAGTCTGTAAAAGACTGATCACAGAGAAAGGGGTGCCAATGTCACCTGATAAATGAGATTTTTGAGTTTACTAATCTTTTTAGTTATGAATCTCTGAAGTCTATCAAGTTGTGCAACAGCCTAATAAGGTGAGCATTACTATTGAATTAAACCTTATATTGTTGACATGTGAGACCAATTGTGAACCTGGTCTATGCTCATGTTTATCGGCATTCTTTAAGCCGATCTGTTAAAACATTAATCCTGCTACTATAGAATCACGGGGTCTTTTCCCCCTATATTTTCTGTCTGCTAGACTTTTACTTGAGCTAACAGAGAGATGTATATGCCTGCATAGTATACGGCATTTTCGCTAGACCAAACTGTAAATGTCTATAACAGAATGTATGCCGACTTACATTAACCTTATCTCTGCAATGTATGTCATTGTGTTGGTCTCAAACTAGTTACCATCTTTCTCCTGTGTCTTTTATTTTATTTAGAGGTGGTAGAGGATTTGATAATTAATTTGCCAGAAGGCAGACTGTCACTACCTTATGTGTATCTTTTACTACATTGCTATATAACTATATGTTGTATGTGCTGTTCTACGGCTCTGGTTTTTGGGGTTTAATGAAGTTAATAAAGGCTGCCTATCGTGACCCTGCAGAGATGCTTTACTATCCGTTATTTGCCCCTATCTAACTGCTGCTCCTGCTGAGTCTCTGGATCCCCTGAATCCTGGTTTTAAAGATATTCACATAGTACAAAGGCCACCTAGTGTGGTTTTTGGTGGACTCGCTCTAATGTTGGGAAAACTAATGTTGGGTATTTTCCCTATCTAGAAGTTACTAATCCTGGGTCTCTGAATCCTGGGTTAAATGTAAGCAGGTCATACTTAACACCGCCTGGTGTGGTTTTGTTGGAATGCTTTTACTGTTGGGTATTTTCCCTACCTAGTAGCTGCTTCTCCTGGTCTCTGTACTCTGGGTTTCAAGAAATACAAGGAAAACAAAGGCAGCCTAGCATGGTTTTGGGGATACACTTTACTGTGGGTCTCTTCTTGTGCTGAACTGTCTATTTTTCCCATGTGCGTGGCTTTACTGCCTTATCGAATGACATTTAGTGCTTTGTTCAGTTCCTCCTGATTGCTGCTCTTGGTATCTTATTACTATGGGGTTGTTCCTAGCCTATAGTGGGATTCAAAATTATTTTACTTTCTGTAACTTCAACTTCAGCTGTTTGAGAGTGTGCCTGTCTGAAATGTGTTTTTATTTTTCTGTAAACTGCACACATGTATTAGTGCACAGTAATTTGATAACAACCTTGTCATAGACCTAGCTGCTTATCTGTGAATGCTTTGGACTGTATTTTTTTTCTTATTCACAGTTGGACCTCTGCTTATTTATTAGCTATATGACATTGCTGATTTTGCTGTGAATGTTATCTGTATTCTGCTGTTTACCATTACCCACTGCTATAGTAGATCCCTACTTATGATTATTTGCTAACATTTCCACTGCTTATACTCTCTAGTACTGTTAATTACCTGAAGCACGACATTGTCTTCCCCTTAGGGTTCTCACTCACCCCCTGTACTCACTACTTACTTCCACCTCTCCTCCCTTGACATATAACAGCTCCTTCTCCCTTACACCCAGCACACCCTGAGTACACTCCTTGCTCTAGCCCCCCCACTCACATATCTGTCTTACCTGCTGCCCTCATTCACTCACAGACTTTCTACCTACTTACTCACACAAACTGACCTACTCCCCCACCCCATTTACTATATACTTACTCACACAAACTGACCTACTCCCCCACCCCATTTGCATCAACTGGTTAACTTATTTCACTTGTATGTACCTACCATTGTTTGCTCTTTATCTACCCCAAACCCCTATCTTTTCTCTTCTTATTTTTTTCTAGGATAGCAAACAGTCTCTGCAGTATCCTAACCCTGTGGTGACCCAGCATGAACACCCTACAATCAATTTTCCCTACGTGGGTATTTTCCCTAGAGAATACCTGGAGATAATTTATGTATGTGTAGCCAAGTGAAATATATATTGTATTTAATACCTGTAGTGCTACTCCTGTCCTGGCTGTAAGTTAGCACCTTCTCTGGACCGCTCCTTGGTGTCTGCCTCTTTTCTCTATATCCCTCTCTCTCTCCCTGAATCAATCAACCAGCCCTCTCTAGCTCTCTGACAACAGTGCCTTTCCTCTGCACATATCTTTGGTCCCCCCTATCTTCATCTGCACTCCTCTACTTTGGGTGCCTGGCCCCTGGTTTGGTACTCTAAACTTCTGCTGTACATCACTACTGACCTATCCTGTCTCATTCTCCCTGAACCTCTGCCTTCCTGCCTTCTTTTACTCTTACTTTGACTAACTTCTCTGGCTTTCCTGATTGTTTCTAGTAGCATAGTTTTCTGGGGGTGCATGTCCCGCTCCATTTGCCCTCGCTACGCTCGGGCTCTCTTTGCTCCCCTACCCTACCCCCATTCTCACCCACCCCTACATCAATTACACTTATACTCTCCATTCCCTCCCCTTCCTGCCTGCTCAGTCTCTCACAATACACTTCCTACCAGAACTCCTCCCCGACTCACCTCATTTCCTTCTTCCACTTCAGTTTTAGTCCCCATACTACTTTTTACCTATCAGCCTTAACCTCATTTCACTCATACCACTCATACATCCCCAACCCACTTAAAGGTTCTCCCACCTTACATCCCACACTAACCTCTTCATTACTTCCTTATCAGCTATCTCTCCATCACTTTTTAGTATCTTCTCCTCTACGTTTCACAAATTTAGCCTCCTTTCCAATCATACAAATACCCTCAAACCTAAGCCTAAACTCATCTTCCTTCACTTAGCTTATACTCCTCTCAGTCACCTTACAAATAAACTTCTAATCTCTGATGACATCCACCCTACCCAGGCCCTCAGTCACTTCATCATTCCTCCAATCCCACCCCTTCTGCTCTCACCCCCTAACCATACCCATACTGACTTACAACAAACTCCTGCACATAAACATATGTCCATATATTCTATAAATATTCAAAGTCTAACAAACAAGATCTCAGAACTACATTTCTGGATAGCCAATACAAACCCTAACATCCTTGCCTTGTCCGAAACTTGGCTCAAGTCCCACATCACTAACAGTGAAATACTTCCACCAGGCTTCAACATCTATCATGCTGATAGATCCCCTAAAAAAAGGTGGCGGTGTAGCCATACTCTACTCAGACAGCCTAAACCTATCTCCTATCACTATCCCCATCCCCAATTTCTATCCTGCTGAACTTCTCATCCTAAACTGCCATCTCAACCCAAACAAGAAATTTACTGTCACTTCTATCTACATCCCCCCGGAAATAATATACCCACCCTAGAAAATATCCTATCCTGGTTTAGTCACAACTTAGACTATGAAACTCTCATTCTTAGTGATGTCACTATAGACTGGTCCAAACTTACTACTGACTCACCACAATCCAGCATCAACTTACATGGTTTCCATAAACTAATTACACCCCCACCCATTTCAATAAAGACTTATCTTTCAGCTCCACCATTGACTGGATACTCACCAACTCTCCTCATCTCTACCATAGCCCATGTACCCTACCTGACTCCTTAAGTGATCACCTCCCCATCTCTATCCTTAGACACACCTCCCAGACACACAAACCACACCTATTTAGAGATTGCCATAAGCTCTCTAACTTCAATAACACCCAGTTTAATTCCATGCTATGCAGTATTAATTGGTCCATCCTTAAACACATCCCTCTTGATGATGCTGTCATTAAATTCAACAACATTTTCCTAGATACCCTTAATTCTCTTTCTCCTTCCAGGAAAATCAGAATTAAATCAAACCATGCTCCATGGCTCTCTAAAGATACTAGAGCACAAATGCATGCCAGGGATAGCACCTGGAAATTATAGCTTAAAACCAGGCATAATTCCCATCAACTTAAATACAAAAATTACATAACCTAGTTAAGAAATGGGTCACCAAAGACAAGACCTCTTACTACGACTCTCCTCAACTGGACAACAGGTCCAACCCGCGCAACTTCTGGACTACTCTTAACAAAATACTTTACCCTGGCAAGCCTTCTTGCCCCTCACCCTACCCCAACAAATCCCCTCCTGAAATTGCTACCCTACTCAACAAACACTTCATCGACACTATCCAAAACCTTACACCCTTAAATACTAATGCTGAAACTATCACTACTACCAACAGCCATCATAGCCAGAATATCTTCTCATTTAAACCTGTATCAACTTCCTACATAAAATCCCTTCTTCTTAAGCTTAAACCATGCTCTCCCTCTGCCAATAACCAACCTCCTACATTTCTCAAACTCGCTGCTGAATCTATAGCCTATCCTATATCCATTCTTATTAACAGATCTATACAAGAAACTACAGTTCCTACTATCTGGAAATCCTTATATACTATCCCACTGCATAAAGGCGGCAATTCCACTGATCCATCTAACTATCGTCCCATTGCTATTCTTTCTCCCATCTCCAAGTTGCTCGAAAAATGCATACATTCACAACTTCTCAACCAACTCCTCCAACACAACCTTCTCACTCCCACTCAGCATGGTTTCCATCCCCACCACAGCACATCCACCACCCTCCTCTCTTTCACTCATACCATAGCCAATGCCCTTGATAACAATCAGCTAATATCCTGCCTCTTCCTTGACTTTTCTAAAGCCTTTGACACAGTCTCCCACCCTATACTACTTTCTAAATTATCTAACTTCAACCTGTCTTCTTCCCCCCTTGCTTGGTTCTCCAGCTATGTCTCAGGTAGGCTGCAATCTGTCAAATGGCTCTCCTCCTGCTCTCCCTTTATATCTGTTCCAACAGGTGTTCCTCAAGGCTCTATCTTGGGTCCCCTCTTATTTAATATCTTTACAAACTATTCACCTCTTGTAGACAATCTTCTCTTATACAATATGCAGACGAGTCTACACTCATCTCAATCTCCAGTAGTATCACAGACCTTCTCACTGTTACTCAAAACTCCTTTCTATCCACAAAGAAAAGGCTATCTGACAATCTGCTTATCCTTAACCATAAGAAGACCAAGCTCCTGCTCTTTCTCTCCTGCTCTTTTTCCAATCACAAATCTACATTTACCATAACATCTTCTAACAACATAATTATAAAACCTGATCCACATAATAAACTGTTAGGCGTCATTATAGATGATGAACTCAAATTTAACTTACACTTACTGGAAGGAATAAAAAAACACCAGAAACTTGGCTTGCTCTATCCTAACAAAAGATTTCTTACTCCAAATGCTAGACTCTCCCTAGCACAGTCCTTCCTCCTGCCCACACTTCTCTAAATAGCTCCAATACTAACCAATATATAAGCTACTACCATGAACAAACTGCAACAAACTTACCATAAAATTGCAAGATTCATTACTATCTCCCCCTACAACTCCCATCACTGCCTTGCCCTGAACTCATTACAATGGTTCGAATTCCCTCAACTACTGCTACCTTTCAAGTTATTCACTCCATTCTGTACATGTCTTCATCCTGTCCAGCTCTCACTACTCTTGTATCTACCTATACCCTTTCTAGAACCCTCTGCACCTCTAACCAACAACTTCTGAATGTAGAACATCCAAAGAAGACCACAGGCAAACTGCTCTATAGCCCACACTTGGAACAAACTTCCTCTGAACATCCACTCCATCATACATCCTGCACACTTTAAAAAGGAACTCAAACATTATCTTCTCAACACTAAATCACATCTCTGCTTAGAACCTAACTGATATGTCCCCTTTATACAACTGGTGCTCCTTTCCTCTGAACTCCTGAAAGCACCTATACCTTCCTAAAAAGCCTATGCAATGAATTCTGATTCACTTGTATATCTGCTATTTGATCACTTGTATATAACTTGTTTTGTACAGAAAAAAAAAAAAAAAAAAAAACATTAGGGGTTCATATACTCATTTCTTTGAGAAAACCCTCTTGCTGTAATTTGAATATGAGTCATATTTGTATTAATATGTTATGGAGTTATAATTGGTTATGGTACTTTTGTTACCTATGTTATCCTAATTGTTTTTGTAGTAGGAGCTTTTCTCCTCGGGTCTCCACTGAAAATGGGCTCCTGTCCAGCTGGACTAACCCGGTTAATAAATGTCAACTAAATAAATAAATAAATAAATACATACATACATACATGCCAAAAGGTGCATTAAATTCAATAACTGGTCTAATATGATATGAGGAAAGGGGAGTTAAGGTTTCCTTGGATCTAATGGATGCCTTTGGAAAATAGAGGGACCAGATAAAAGACTTTCTGAGCTACTGTGGAGACATGATTGTCAAATGATAAGGAATATCATTAAGAGTACTTAGATCACTTACAACAGTGTCTGGAGGGGTACATCTCCTCTATGGTAAGTGAAACTGGCTTGTTTACCAAAATTATTATAATTATGCTACAGTTTTTTTTTTTAGATTTCATTGAGACCATTGTCCTTGCATAAGTTGTTAATTGGGTCTAAGACTGAATAACAACACCCAATATACTGTACTCTGACAACTTAGTTAACCATAGGCCAGAAGTGTTGGCCTGAAGATCTTAGAAATATATGCCAAAAAGTAGATTGTCCAAAACTGAATCAGGTAGTATACTACTGGTAACTTTTTTTGCTTTCAGAAGTGGTAACTGCTATTCTAACCACATACGTTTTCTCAAGCAACCAATTAGCCAACCATCGCACAATATAAGGATTTATATTCAGATTTACAAGTCTATTAATGCCTGCATGGGGAATAGTGTCAAAGACCTTGGCCAGCTCCAGATATGCTATATACACTGCATGACCACTATCTACTGCTTTGGTTACTTTTTCAAATAAATTAATGAGGTTAAAGAGACAGGAACTTCATTTGATAAAGCCAAACTGATGAGGTTTCAGGGTTAAGAGATTTTCAATGTGCAGATTAATAAAGTATGAGATAATGTACTCCATAGCTTTACATATGAAGCTAGTGAGACTATTAGGTTTATAATTACCAGTGTTTGTGATTGGGCCATCTTTTTATTATGGCATTACAGTGGCTGTTTTTCAAAATTCAGAAATATAACCAGTGGAGAGGCTTAGATTAAATAGTTTAAGTAGGAGTTCAGAAAGGCCATAGTTGGCACTAATAATCAGGCAGCCCGGTATGTTGTCAGGACTTAGGGATGAAGTATTCTTAGCTTTTGAAAGGACTGAGAGAACTTGTTCCACAGTAATTAAAGGTAGTGACTGGAATTTTGGAAACCTGTGTAATAGTTATAACTGTGGGTGCAGTAAAATTTGCACTAAATTTGTAGGTTAGGGTATTATCTATTTCCATTTGGTCCGAGAGTATAGTTTTAATGCGGGCTAGGTCAGAACACTGCTGGGTATTAGATCTTAACTTCCTGGCATAGTTAAAGAAAGATTTGCATTTATTCTTCGTTTTGATGGCTATTTTAACTTCATACTCAGCTATGGGCTTACTAATGGTTTTCTTAAGCTCTTTATTAGTTTGCATAAAGTAGGTAGAATGAGACCTCTCATAAGCATTAAGCAGTTGCTTTCACATTGTATCATTTATTTATTCAGGTATTCCACCAAAGGAGTTTGTTTTTAAACTTCTCATTATATTTGTTGTGGATAGGGGGCTGCCTTATAAATGCAACAAGTCAAGAGGCATGGGTAGCAGCTTTTGCAATAGGATCCTTCTGAGGAGGATTACAGCAGAATTTATTTCAGTCATCAAGAAACTGAAGAAGGTTTGCTTTGAGAACTCCCTAAATGCATAGCTATTTACAGGGGAAGTACCACCAATTTTAAAGGAAAAGGTCAATAAATTATGGTCTGATTTAACAAGACATGATGATACCTAGAGCTGCTTTCAGTTTTACCTTCCAATGTTGTTTTCTGTTTTTCAAAAAAATCTGCTTGGCCTGGTATTTTTGATCTATGTGAATTGAGGCTGTACCCTTTACATGTTTTTTCATTGGTTAATTGCTCTTGAGTGATACTTAGATATAAAGTGAATTCCTGGGCCTTTGTTTTTTGCTGTAAAGATTTCAAGCCTGCATAAACTAAAGCATTGCTGGTGATTGCCTCCTAGTTTTTTCCACCCATCCTCCCATTTGTTGATTTGCTTTTTTAAACCTGGTGATTGTAAGCTGCCCACCCCTACTGTAAATTGAGCTTAATAAGCTCCTCCCTTATTACGGTGCAGTTGATAAATTGAATTATGTGTTTGCCTTTCTGTGTGCTTATATTGAAAAACGTACATTTTGCCTTTCATTGTCTGTTTTACTGATTTACTGGCTCTGGACTCATTATCTAGCTAGCAGATAGATAAAGTAGTATATTTGTATATGCTAGCAAGCACTTGTTTTTACATCAAGAAGTCAGTAGATTTTCCATCCAGTGCATTGGGAGGTAGCCTGGTCTGTTTAAATTGTGGAAACACTTGAGATTTCTGCATGTAGTTTTATTGGCTGGGGGTTTATCAGCTTATTTTGTTTTAGTGCCTTTATAAATTCTGTACAACTGAGTGACTCGTCACTCATTTATACAAAGCAAAGTAGTTTTATTGAATAATCACAGTTTTGTAAGCTGTTTAAAGTACTCTGCTGTATCCTTATCTTTATGATTGTTTGTGGTAGCATTTCACTCTGGACACTTCTTTACTGTTCATTTACATTAGGAAGACTGGGATTATTCATCCAATGGCAGTAGTTATTTACCTGTTCTATCTGAGCTGGGAAACATGCAAAAGGTCTTTTTTGCACTTCTCTTATATACTGTGACAGTACTTTAGCAGTTTCAAAAAAACTGTATTGTCTGCTGCTGCTGCTTTAAGTATATAATTGCACTGTATTACATTGTATCTGGTAGTTGTAGGTCTGCTGTAGGTAGTCTGTGTGGTCTTGTTACACTTGGGCTTCAAGCCACCTATTCCACATTAAGAAGGTCATTTTCTGAACCCTTATGACAGAAGTGTGCTGATCTAACCTGTGTGAGTTGGGGACTGCTGGTGAAAGGGTTATTGTGTGCCTTCTTAATTGGTAGTTAGCTTAAAACTTGTTTCTCTTCGTTTGTATTTAAGCCTTGCTTTTATGCAGTGCTGCTCTTCATTCAGCAGCAGTTAGCAGGGCCCTGTGTAGATGCAAAAGTCTAGAAGCTCAGTTTTTACCTGAAAAGCTATCAATGAAACTTTCCCAAGCTATTCTGCTGCTCTAGGAACTCAGTTGCACACTGAACAGAGTTACCTTATTGATCTAACTTAGCCTACACAGATTATAGGTCTCACTGATAGTCTCGGTGCTACCAGCATAGTCCTGTCAAATTAATCCATTCCCTTCCCTAATAAAACATACATAAAAAAAACTTCTGTCATGGATGGGCAGTTTCCCATCATCTCTTTGGTAGCCTGATAGATATGGACATCCTGAGACAATGTAGCAATTGTCTCATGTATATTGACAACCACTTACTCTCAAAGCAAGCAAATACTTTACACAAGAGATGTATACTATGAAATTGGAGTTAAGACTATACATAAGGACAAATCAAATGCAAAATAGGTTGTCAGTACACACAACTTCCCATACTAAACAAGGACATGACACTTGCCAACTTACCAAAAGATCACATGCCTCCTAAATAGAAAACACTTACACACATGTTGTTGTTTTTCTTTCGGCTTTTCCTGGTTAGGGCTTGCACAGTGTAGCTCTGGTCCGCTAATGACTGGCAGTCGATTTTTATGGTGCCGAGGTGCCAGCCCAATGCCCAACCTTCAATGAAGGCACACCCATTCATGCATGTCTTTCGAACGCTACTCGACCGTGGGGAGGACATGCAGATTCCACACAGAAGGTGCTCCAGCTGAGAGGGAGAACCTCTTGCTGTGAGGCGACAATGCTACCGCTGCACAACCACGGCTTCAAAACACTTACACACACATATCAATGCAAAAAAAAAAAAACTACCACAACACATAACACACACATACCAGTGTCTCAACAAATAAGCTCATAAGGTGTAACTCCACCCTACTGGTCATAGGGACTCCACTGTGAGACACAAGGATGTTCTCCTCACTAGGCTGGATAAGAAGCAGGTTATGGTTAGCTGCTTGTCAGGTGCCAGTATCTGTCAAGTCATGCATGCACTCAAGTCACTCAACCACAAATACTGGTATGACACTGTTATAGTCATTGTTGGGGTGAATGAAATGAGATGTACCTCAGTGGACTATATAAAGATAGACATGACTGAGCTTTCAGATTATGTGCCACAGGCAGGTATAAACTTAGCTTTAAGCATCATTCTACCTTCTCCAAGGATGATGCCACAATACAAACAAAAATGTTGGACTTTAACAACTGGCTTAGCTTCTGATGTCATTCAAAGGGGGTCCAATATCTGTCTGCCTGGGATGACATGGTAGACAGGCCATACTGATTTGCCAGAGATGGTCTTCATCTGTCTCCTCTAGGTTTTTGGATACTGGCAAAAGCATTAGCCGCCTCAGTTGTGGCTTTTTCAGGCAGTGTCAAAATAACCAACCTTCCAACACAACCAAATCCTCTCTAGATAAACTCAAGGTATTGCTGCT
This sequence comes from Protopterus annectens, assembly GCF_019279795.1. NCBI lineage: Eukaryota > Metazoa > Chordata > Ceratodontiformes > Protopteridae > Protopterus > Protopterus annectens. The sequence goes on from NC_056735.1 coordinate 1,062,432,633, forward strand.
TAATGCTAGGAGTCTAACCAAGAAACTGCACTCCATGGAAGTACTACTGGTGATTTGTTCACATCTACACCCATGGTAAAGGTTTGTAGTGCTTCACAGATATAGTTTCTTCTCTTGAATTTTTGAGTAGTAATAAAGTCTGTTTAATAATAGATTTGATCTTTATTATTTTAAATAATAATGTTATTTTCTTTGAAGGGGAGCTGTTTAAACAAAATACGTGCCCTAATTTATTCCAACCTGGTTGTGTTTCCCTGGGAATTAAAACATGTTTTTAATTCAGAATACAGTAAGTATTGGAATATGTATATTAGATTCTTGGATGACATGTATTTTATAGACAGGTTCTATGGATTTATTGGAATGTTTTTTATCTATATTAATAGATTTTTTAAGATTTACCCATCAGCACTCTAAAGATAATATTAATTTATTAGATGCCACCATTACAAAAAAATGGGTGCAGATTTCTCTTCTAACATTTATAGGAAAAACACAGTCTCCATTTCATACCTCTATTACAGTAGCTGTCATCCCTTTGCACAGAAAAAGGCTTGGTCAAGGAACAATTTGTAAGACTTACTAGAATGATTTCTGAAGACAGTGTTTTTGAACTAGAATGTGATAAATTAATGAATATGTTCCTTGATCGAAGACACCCAGAAAATCTGGATTGTGATATCAGAACAGAGGTAAAAAAGGTGAAACACTTGGTTTAAAACTTTTCTATGAATTGAATTGGAAAAAACTAACACTGATGGTTGTTCTTATATTCAAGAGATTAGACCATATAATTTGGTATTGGTGTTTACATTCTTCCCTGAAGGTTCTGTCATAAAGAACATTATTAAAAACAATTGGTTAACTAGTAAGTTAGGTGAGCACCCACAATTTGTTTTTAACAGGGGAAAGAATTTTAAGAGCAAATTTGAGAATGAAAGGAATGGTAGGAATGGAAATCTTGTAGACACTCAGGTTGGAACAAGTAAATGTGGTGGATATGACCAATGTAAGTATATTTATACACATGATAGAATTATTACTCATGTTGAGACTTTTAATTTGTTAGGGGGATGCAATTGCTTTACTAAGAGTGTTGTGTACATTTGTAAATGTCATTTTTTGTGATGAATTTTGTATAGGGAAAATGTAAAGGTCACTGGCTAAGTGCATTTTTGAGCACTACTAAGACATTAAGAAGGGTAGTGAGAATATTGCCTTATAAAAACATTCTTTGGCATACCTAGGGCATACTAGGCTTTCTTTTGCTGTTAACAAAGCACTCCACCAACTCATAAGTAACACAAAATAGAAAAAAAGCATGAATAATATGACCAACCAGCTACAACTGAATGTTGATTAAAAACTTTAATAACTTTAATAACTTTAATAAGTGCTTATGCCTTGTCATAGCAAGGCTTCATCAGAGTAACAAGCAATCTTAAAACTTTCTTTAAACAATTATGACAATGTCATACTCCACAGCCAATAAACACCTTCCTTGATCAATCGATCAATACAACACATGATAATTAAAATTAAATATATTTAATAGTAAAATTCTTAATACATAATGCATAAACATAATAGTCACTATGTTCACACATAAAAGGAAACATATAATAAAATACTCTCAATAAACTACTTTTGTTCTGATGTAATATACAATGTACCATATACAATAACTACTTAAATCCATCCTAAACAGAGTTTTAAGGACCCATGAATCAACACCTGCTCATAAAGACCTGGTTTTGACATTGATTCAATCTAAATTGCCACAAGGTTTCCTTTTGTTCCAATAATCCATCCAGATCGCCCCCTTTTCATTTTATATATATATATATATATATATATATATATATATATATATATATATATATATATATATATTCCTGTCCACCACAAAAAAAAATAAAATAAAAATCTTTTAAAGCCTGTGCACTCTTCAAAGTGCAAATACAATGCATTAGTTTGCTTCTTATTATTTATGTCCCTCAGTACTTTAGACATCTAATCTTTTGACATGGCATACAAGATGCAAAATATATCACCATTTTGCTATTAAAATTAATATGACCTAGGCAAGTAATCACCCTTTCATAATGGCTACTATTGTGTAAGGTACATCATTAATATGCTTGCAAAACTTACAAGTCTCACATTTACTGATCTGTGATCTGTGTGCGTCACAACTGGTATGCCCTGTTTGTTTTCCAACCAACTTTTGATATTTCAGCACCTACCATAAACCACCTGTGTAGGCCCTCCTAACTGTTTTTGTTGTTGTTTGTTTCTTTTGCTGTTCTAGAACAAGTGCTCCTTAATCCACGGGGTAGACCATGGGAGACTTTAGCTGAATATATGGAGCTGCAATTGCAATTAAAAGTAAATGTAGGTGGGGTACTAGGTTTAAATTACAACATTTCTATTATCACTGCCCTTAAATAAAGGACAGCTAAGTTGTGATTTTATAAAAACAGTTTTATAGAACAATTTTATATAATGTTATAGAATTATATTGTCATATTTGCTTTTCTCGCCATCAGTTTGATATATTTATATTTACATTCACCAGTTCTTTGAAAATAATGTAAATAACGGTTTCATTATTTGTTATCTCTTATCATTTATTTGCATGCCATCAGTTTGATATATTTATATTTATATTCATCAGTTCTTCGAAAATAATGTAAATAACTGTTTCATTATTTGTCATTTCTTATTTGTTTATATGTATACACATAATTGTATGCATATTTATTCATACTTTTTATTATTTTCATCTGTTTTTGATCAATATTCTTATGATATAATTCACCAACTTATTAATAGTTTTTTCATGTGCTTGTAGTTGTTAAGCAGCCCCATATATGTATTTTAACAAGATGGCTTTTTTTGTTTGTTTTGGTAGGATGTTTTTAGTCACATGCTATTTGATTTTTTTATATATCAAGGGGATTTTGTGGTAATTATTTAGTTCTGATGTAGTCTGATTATTACTACAATTGAAAGAGCTTAACTACTTGTAATTTATTAAAATACAATATTTGCATTGGTTGGTGGTTTATCTTTTTTATGCTGTATGAAGGCAGATTTGTTTGCTTGGTTATCAGCTATATAAAACCAAACTTTTAAAGTCAAAGGACATAATATATATAAATACATTTAGCACATCACACCATACATTATTATACAGTTAGGCAAGCCTTTTCAAGTAATAGTGTCTCATTCATTTCAAGTTCATATGTAAATCTAATTGATCCATTATATTCTTTAGACTTTTCCTTGGCAGCTGGGTCTGAATTTTTTTATAATTGTAGAATTTTCTAGATTTTACAGGAAAACAGAATTTCTGAAGTTGAGAAGGTTAAAATACTTGATATTATAACATGTTTAGGTGATTTTATTATTTTTTCATTCTTATTTTTGGTTGTTGCTACTGTCTGAGAAATTTAATTGTTATTCTATTTATTCAAAGATATAATGATGTGGATAATTTATTTTTATATAGGATTATTATTATTATGGATTTACATAGTTATTTTCAGTACATCATTCCATATTTCCTGCATTTAGCTTACAAAACTATAAAAAGTCACTTTAGCCTTTAGACTGATAATTTTGTGTAAGGGTTGGATAAAACTATGGATGACAATAACTTTAGAGACCAAGTTAAGACACACTACACAAAATTACCATTCTTTTATTCTGGACACCAGCAAGCTCCTTTGCAGTTTGTTTCTTGTGATTTTGTTCCACACATTAGAATCTGCCATGATAGATGTAACAAGGGAATTGATATGACCTTAAGTAAGGCATCTTCCATTTCTACCAGAGAAAATAACACTTCTTATTGAAAGCAGTCTTGCATAATTTATTTTGTTAGAAATTATTCCTTAAAATGCATATACCTATGAAGGCACTTACGTCTCCCTGTTATGCTGACTGCTTTGTTTTTACTGGGAGTAACAATATGTTAAATATTTGTTTCCTGAATGCATTTTGTGTTATTTTTATTAACATATTTTGGAGCTTTCCAAGTCAACAGTTGTTTGAATTTATTACCCAGTTTCAATTTTAGCAAAAGTGATATTATTTTTATTGTTAGTATAAGCAAATATTTGATAAATCCCTTGAATAATAGGATTTATAGAAAATCTTTCTGGACAAAAAAGAATTCATAAAAAATGTGAAGAAATAAAATGATAATTTCCAGACAGGGCCATATATAGTGATTGATTCATCGGGTTTCTTCTGAAGATAAATTCTGCCAACAGTAGCACGTCTCTTATTTGAAAGAAGGCAGACAGAATTCTAAGAAATAATTTCAGTCTTCTAATTCAGCCATTAAACTTTAATAAACTTTCAGACAATGAAGAAAGTTATGTTAATAACTGGGAAATTATAATGGACAGCAATGATATTAAAGCATGCATTATAAATTTAACAAGACCCTTTAAATAAGTCTTCAAATATCAAAAACAGTTTAAGAGGAAAATGTTATATCAGGTCACTTCTGGAAAGAAATATACCTTTGCTCAAAAAGACTGTCATAACTAGACATACATCTAGGAGACTTTGAAAACCCTTATCCAAAAAGGTGTATTGATTTTTCATCATTATGATAACTACAGGTGTTTTAATCTGTATATGTTACTTTCTACCTGTAATATTTTTCCTATATTTTAATTTGAAACAAATCATTTGCAATCAGATCCAAAAAAAAAGAAAACACTTTAATTAAACCTTCTAAAAACAAGTTTAAAATGTTTAATTTCTCTACTTCAGAGATTAACTATGCTCACGTACATAGAAGCAGAGCTGGTACATTGTTGGTCAACACTGAGTATTAATGACAGCCTCTTCTTGATACATATAATGTTATATGACTCAATCACCCTATTATTCACTCAAGATTGTAAAATCAGGACAGTTAACTTCATTTGGTATCTTAAAGAAGCTAATAGAAATGCTTATTTCATTATTTTTAGTGATAGTTACTAACATTCATAGGATTATAGATTAGTACTAGGCTAACTGTCCTTGTGGGCCATTTTAAGCCTAGCCAATTAGCTCATGTAAGAATCAAACTCTGCAGCTTGTGTCTGTAAGGTAAACACCTTAACCATTATACCAGACTCTCACCTGCTTCAGAATTGCAATCTTATACAATTCCATTGTTAATTTTAGAGTCGGGCAGTGGTACTGATTCAGAATTATCAAATGTAATAACCATAGTACTAAAGATAATATCACTATAGATTAAATAAAAGTAACTCTAGAAAAGTAGGTTACATTAAATAAACTCTAAGAAAAAACAATCTCAGGACAGATGGACAGACAGATAGAAAGCTAGACAGAAAAAAAGTTATTACTGCCTCTCAGCTAATGTCATTGTTGAAAATGGCCTTATCACCAGTTATAAGTCAAATAGCTTGCCATTTTTGTGATGGCCCCTTTCCTCACTAACCTGAGGAATTCAGTAGCCCAGTAATTTAAACACTGTCTATTTTCTTCTCTTCTTTGCAGATGAAAGAATTAGACAATGACATTTAAAAGGCAATCATGGTTCATGAATATGCTGTTTCACTGTGTCCTGCCACAGAAAATGTCTACTTCCCTGGTGTGTTCCACATTGCCCTCAGTTCTTCAAATTACTTGAGTTCCCACACTGGAAGCAATGGAGATGGGAGATGAAGTTGGTGTGTTGCCTGAAATCGCCTGTTCTGTAACACTAGGCTCCAACTGGAAAGCTACACAAAATCAAAAGATCTCTAACCTTCCTAGTGAAAATGTTAAGCTGGGTATCAGCTTGTCATCCAATCCCCATCTGACCCTCTGGCACTGTCCACTAATTCATCCTAATATCCTGCCTGTGCATCGGCATTTCTTTTTAACATCGTTTTTTCTTTTTGTCACAAAAAGATTATAGACTAACTGCATTTTCCCAATATGCTATGATATATTAAAATGTACATTTTGTCAAGGATAGAAATCAATGAAATAACTCAGCCTCATACATAGACTTTACTTTACAATTGTTCTTCATCTTGAAAGTGTGCTTTATTTTAGCTTTGAATCTGAGGCTTATATTAGTAGAGGATTTATTGCACTCTGCGTCTGCTACATCAGCATTTATTATATATGCAGAATGGATTCAGGGATCAACTACATTTACGGAGTTTATCAAATCATTGTTCACAACAGCTTGTAAATAACTTGAATACTGATGTTCTCATAATGTGTCTGCTCAGTTTTGGTACTTTACAAGCTAATTTGATGAATAAGAAACATAATTACTTTGGAGAGGTTGCACCAAGGTTCCCCAGAACAGGGGATGGGGGTTAGCATAATGATTAAAGTGCTTACCTCACAGGCACAAGATACATTGCTTGATTCTCACCTTTGAAAGAAAATTGGTTAACTTAAAATGGCCTGCAAAGGAAGTTAGCATAATACCTGCCTCTGAACACCTCCATTACTTTATTGTTTTTATTCTAAGAGCATTGGACCTGAAAGAAAGAGGGGCAATAAAGAGAAACACAAACTCTTTCTCATTCTGTCACCATGATGTACTAATGTATGACAATGCAATATTCAGTATAATGGGTATAACGGTAACAGTTATGATCTCATACAACATAGAAGCAACAAGATATAAACAAAAGCTCTGCTGATCAAGAAATTGCCTGAGCTCAAGCAATCTGAGCTAGTGAATGTAAGTCAAGTATCAACAGCCATTAAAATTATGTAACTAATTATGTAGAAACAAGTGTTAATGTATACATTCATTAATTTGATAAAGATGTAAAAAAGCACAGTATTCATAACAAGTGTGTCCTGCTCCGTAACTCTTTCTATAGATCTTGCAGTCTTTATGTTTTTAAACCTTGAGCATTACAACAGATCACCAATGTTTTCTTTATGCTTCTCAACAGGTTGAAGAGGATGAGTAAAAGAAATGTCCTGCGTCTGAACACATAAGATTATTAGCCTCATAGCACACAGGATTTACAACTGATGTTGCCCACAACAAAAAGAATATCTAGAGAAGAATATCTTTTAGCAAGGCTCTGATGTGCACAAGATTATTTGCTTAAGACTTTCTCAGGAATATCATTTATGATCATATCAGATAAACTGTACCTGAAGTACAAAGCAGTAATGCCAGTACTACCTGAACAAACAGTTTTATCAAGTCTGATAAGGAAACTAATATAATAACCAGGGCATGAGACACAGACTGTCACTGCAAGTTTAGTACTAAGACCATTTACTTCTAATAACAATCAATCAATCAATCAATCAATCAATCAATCAATCAATCAATCAACTAATAATTTAATCAAAAAGCAAAGCTGAAGTGCTTTACCTGTTGAGTTGCTCTTTTTGTTTTCTTCTTGGTAAGCTGCCTCCAATGACCATGACTTAAGAATTCAATCTTGTTTGTTGAAGGATATCTAACTGGTGAGAGATCTGGCCAAAGACCAAAGCCCACCTTTGACAGATGGTTTCAGAACAGGCACTTGAATTCTACAGCAATGATCCTTATGATGTATATTACATAGCACTAATGACTTCTGACATTTGACCTGTATTTTCTTTACATTTGGTCTATGCTTTTCTTTGAATTTTTTTCTTTTTTATATACAGTTTTGTTCACTCAAGGTAAACAAGACAATGATCCACGTGGATCAGCATTCTACCCCAATTAATAAAGAGTGAATAAATGAATGAATGAATGAATGAATACATAAATAGTATTCTAATTATGATTTCAGCATATTAAAAAAAAATCACACCCATCACTGATAAGTGTTATTCAGCATGAATTATCATGAGACAGAGAGCAAAACCCTTAGTAAACATCTTATCTCGGACATAACGTAGGAACATGTCACAACAGAAACTCACAAGGATGACTGTTAAGTTTTCGGTGTGAGTCAATGTGCCTGGCATGAAACTGGAACCCATTGCTGTGAGTAGACAAATTTTGATGAGGAAGAAAAATATGTAATCAAAGAGCTTCTGATTATTTGGCATTATATGTGAGTATATACCCATAGGCAGTCCAATATCATTTTATTCAGTTTTTACTGGAGGGAATTCCTTTTATCATATTCTTTTGTCTTAAATTAGCTTAATATATTGCTGAAATATCTGGGCTCTATATTTCCTTACAGGAAGCAAATGCCAGGGCATAAGATATGTTGCTCTGTTAATAAGGAACAGCATAACTTAAAAAAGAGTGAGTAGTTTTATTTTGTAGGGAGACAAATATTACTGTGCTCACGTGCTCATGTTGTATTGTGTAAATACAGCTAAGTAGCTATTAAATTTTGAGGCAGATGCCAAACCATATTCACCTAGAGACATACATTTTCTCAGTACCTTTACTCTTCTTACAGGATCATTAGATTAGTGACAGCTATGCATCACAGCATCTGCCTGTGCTGGTGATGAGATCATTGCACTGCATTGTTCTTTTCCCTTTTCATGCCTGCTTTGCACATCAGTTCCCACGAGTTTCACAATACCTATAAAAACAATGGACCTAGACCATGTACCAGCTGAACCATGGGGACCCCTATTGCTGTGCCACAGCTGGAATTGTAACATCACAGGCATTCTGATGTCACAGTCAGACTGTATCACTCCCACTATGTAACTCATTCTATAGCACATTCTGGATTGTAACTTCATACAGAGTACTAACACTGCTATTTTGGAATGATAGGTAATTTTTGATGCACATTTAATTCAAAACTTAGGTCTGTCTAATTTTTTGATATGCAATGTATCCAGAAATTGTGCTTAGTAAAGATATCTTGAATCATTTTCAGAAATGAAGTCTGTTTTTTTTTTTTTTTTTGTAAAACAAACAAAAAGTGATTCTCACTGTTAATAGTGCATACAGCTCATATGTGTGCAGGGGAATCTGATTATCTCTTTAATCAAGAACAAAATTCTGGAGTCTGAGGGGTTCAGAAGCCAGAATGAAAAAACACACTGGCATGACAAGGATTGCTTCTTGATGAAGTCTAACATGGTGTGACGTCTGCCTTTTCTTACTTTCTCACTTTCATAGTAAAACTGGTGTGTACAAAAAAATTCAGCAATCCATTGTCAAGTACATGAGTACAGTCCAAACCTATGGTCTGTTTTTGTTACAGCATAGCATCTATATCAGGAACATACATCTATGCTGATTAAGGTTCTATACAATTACTGTTGCGTAATGTCGCAAAAGTGTAATATGTCCTAACAGCACAAACGTATTTTAGTACCAATACAAGATTTAAAATTGCATACATACAAAGAGGGAAAAAAGTAAAATAAATACATAAACCAATAAACAAAGAAGATACATGTTAAAATAACTCTTATTTTATCTTCTCAAATTATTATTCTATTTTAGATTTTGCAATTGCTCTTTGATTGCATATTTCTCTTATAGGTTCATAGATTAGTACTAGGCTAACTGCCCTTGTGGGCCATTTTAAAGCCTAGCAAATTACCCAATATGAGAATCAAACCCTGCACCTTGTGCTTACAAGGTAAGCACTTTAACCATTATGCCACCTCCCTCTAAAATGATCTGTCTGTGTATTTGAACCCTGCACCTAATGCACATAGGGATGTCACTTTAACCATTGGGCTACATGGCCATGAAATTTGCTTACTTAGGCTCCCATCTTGTCCCAGATTTACCAGCATCATAACATAATTCTACAGATATCACTCCACAATGTGATACAATACCTGTAAGCTATTACTACAAGAATTATAAAGTCAAATGCATTATAACTGCAGAACATGAAACAGATCATTCCAAAATATACACTAATGTCATATGTTAGTCTATGTCCATGTCCTTCCATCTGTGAGTCCAGCATAGAAAAATGATGTAAGTACACAAAAAAAAAAAAAAAAAAAAAAACTTGTACTATGCGATGGAAATTTACACTAAAATGCCTTGTTCCAAATGCATGACCTTTGAGGTCTGTCTTGACTAGACTGTATCCTTAGAACTAGGACAGTCATTGCATCACCATGGATAGACATGTACTAGAATTTCTAGGTGCTCATATCCCAGACATCCTTAATGCATGCAGGCAACTGATAGTGAATTTAGGTAAAGGCAGCTTTCACCATATCAACTCTGAAAATGAGCATTGTGACAGGTTTAAAATGTTTCATTCGGTGGTGTAAATGACAAATAATGCAGGTATTTATTCAATTTATAGAGCCATGTGCTGAATTTATATGTAAACAAATTATTCCATACATATCTCAAGATTCAAACTTCTGAACTGCATCTTTCAGCTGTTTCTTCCTAAAATAAGTGTTATTACCACAGCATTCATTACCAACACACGAGAAAAGACAACTAACTGTCCCACTGCTTCTACAACAATTACAAGTAGCAATTCACAGCCAGAAGGCAAGACATACTGTAAATGCAAACATGCTGCCCTTTCACACATACTCATATACACCTCCAAGTCACAGAACACTTCTCTGTTTTGTATTTTCCATGTTACTATATTATGCCACTCAGGAGGCTGAGGATATTCAACTAAAAAGAGTAGGATTCACTGCTATATACCAGTGAATCATGTCTATGTAATCATTTAAATTGTGAAGCCAGTCTTCATATGGAGGTCTGCACATGCTTCAGGGGAGGGGAGGGAGGCCAAACAAACATTTGAATATTTAAAATATTAGTTTGTCAGTATTGTTTTTATGTGTTATCATGCAAAATTCAGAAGGAGAATAATCAATGGAAGTGTGTATTTGACTCTGATGAATAAGGCCCCATGCTGAAAATTTGGTAATTCAAGAGAAAGAGAGAAATGAGTGTTTGTGTGTGTGTGTGTGTGTGTGTGTGTGTGTGTGTGTGTGTGTGTGTGTGTGTGTGTGTGTGTGTTTGTGTGGGAGTGTTTGTAAGTGTGTGAATATATTTGTGTGAGTAGCTGCACATATGTATGAGTGTATGGGGAGGTCTGATTTTATTCAATACATAAAGGTATTTTTCTATGGTCTAAGGGAGCTCATTATTACAGACTCTGAGAATCTGCTCTGTAGCATAATACATTAGTGTTATACGCTGAGTGGCAGACTTTTAGCACCCACTTACCTGGTCTATCATATGGGGTTAAAAAAAAAAGTCTTACTTCCTACGGGACTATGTTGTGAACCTCCCCTGCTCTACAAAGCATGCCTGGCATTCTGTCCAACTACTTGGGTGCCTCAGTGTTCGCATTGAATCTCTAGGTTTTATGATGTCTACAATTATAGTTCATCTGTTCTGACTTCCTTCATTTATATATTTATTTGTCTGTGCTTTAAACTCTGAAGTCACTCAGAGAACGTACTGACAGAACAATTAGGAAAATACATAATGGCAAAAATTCTAATGTCCTAAAGTAAATGTCAAAAAGGCATGCTATAGAAGAAATGTGTTTTGTGTGTAACTTTTTTATTAACTTGAAACAAAGTAGTGAATATATTTTATGTTCAATAATACAAGTTGTGATACATGAACAGGCTTGCAGTATAACAGACATGTTTTCTATGCCATCATAAATAGGGATAGGTGTTTGCAGAAATATAATATGAAGTGCCACTGACTGGAAGGGCTATACATGATTTAATTTTTTAATATATTCTTTCATTCATTTTTAGTCATCATGGGTAAAAAGTATAGGGATAAATGGAATATATGTGGACAGTTTAGAGTAAGCAATTATCCAACATGTTTTTTGTGAAGTAGGAGGAAACTGCCATGCCCAGAAAAAACTAACAGCTATGAAGAAAACAAGCAAACTCCACAAAGACTATTGAAGTCAGAATTGATAAAAGAGCTGTAATACAGACATCTAGTCACTCAGCCAGCTGTAGTGTGCACTCCTCTACAGAAAGAAATAATTAGCTCAAATGGATTAAAATGGATCTTCATTTCCAGTCTCCATGCCACACCAGTAGAAATTCTTGTTTTATCAAACTGCACATATTCACATAGCTATACCAGTGATACCCATGGAGAGCATATGAGTGCCGTGAGCAAAGCTGAGAGCTGACACATACATTCAACTGGATGTCTTCATAAGCATTGCCTGCCAAGAGCCAATCCTGACCTCTTAAGAATGAAAACATATACCACTTTCATTAAGTTTCGATCTTCTGTCAAACAATGGATAACCATTTACACCCAGCACTGTCTGATATATCATGTATCATATGCAAGCACAGGAATAATTCTAAGCTTTGTATCTTCAATTGTTTGTAGTTTTAAGTTTCTGCAACAGACCACTAAATGTATTCCAAGGGGGAAGAAAAAACACTGATTACTTGGAATTCTTGAGATGTTAAAATATATTTTTATATTTTTTCAAACACTGTAGTATTACTTCATCGGTCATGTTCTGTAGTTGATACAATTTAATTTTGAACGACACCCATTATTTTTAAAGTATTTAACATCTTGCATACTTAAAATTTCCTGGACAAATGTCTTTGTAGTTTAAAAAAAATCTTGCTACAAAAACAAGAATTCATCATCTGTAGCATTACAAAGTCTTCTATTAGTACACCCATTTCCTTTTACAGTTGGCATAAGTTAGCTATGTGTCAGGGTCAATGAAATCATTATATGCATAGATTTTCTAAGATAGTTTACAAAACTGCTGTTAACATCATTCGATGCTTTGTACTTCCACCATCTTTTTGTTTGCATTTTGAAGATCACAAGTATCCATACAGATACTGAAAAGTAGTGCACTTCATTATTATTACCTACTATAAACATACACTATATATATATATATATATATATATATATATCTATCTATATATATATATATATATATACATACATACATACACTTTTTTGCTCTTTTTGGATGGCTTGTGCCCCAAATTTGCTCACTAAGTTAATAAGCAACTGAACTTAAGAGAAATGCTCATTTAATATTTGTCAAAGTTAACAATTAAATCTACTAGATTATCTTAAATTCCTGTAATGTGAGTTCTCTTTAAAAAATATTTAATCATGTTTCCCTAATGTCCTACTAAAATTTGCTGTTTAAGCTTATTTGTAAAATTATATTTTATATTTTTAAAATAATGGAGTAGGATCTTTTAGTGACAGCACTGAAGTCAAATATGCATAAAATGCTTATCTACTCCTATGGCAGCAAAAAAAAAAAAAACAGAAATTATATACTGAGTACAGAAGATCAACAAAAGATCATCACAAATTTTCATTAAAAACACATAGAACTGCAGCCTTCATGAAAATGATGTCATACAGCTTGGGAAGCATGTCATGTTCACTAACTTAGTACAGCCTACCATAGTACATAAACATTTTTCAGCTGCAATAGAAGCTAAATTCTTTCAGACTCCCATGATCCTTTGTAGTCATGATTTTAAAGCACTGCATTGGTGCGCTAAACCTGTAAAGTTTCCTTTTGAGCGGCTGTGAGTTGATTAGATCTATTTCAGTCTGGTAGTGGTAATAGGCTCCTCTCTGTGAAACTGCTTAGCCTCTGCTCCCTTGGCAGCTGGAGAAACCGGAATTAATCAGGTCTGCTGGGAACTTCTTCAGCATCTCCGCAGGCCAGCGACTCGGGAATCATTTACTACAGAATCTTACTGTCAACTCTTTGTCATTTAGGCTTTTGATTATGCTTTCTTTCTTCAGAAAAATGGAAATGGGTGACAGATTATCCTAATACAGAATTTCAGTAGTTACTTTTTATAGGTATCTATTATTACCCCTTTGTACTCTTCAAAAAAAAAAAAAAAAAAAGCATATAGGTGTCTGCAATAATTTTCAGGATTTTCAGGGGCACACACATGAAGGGCAAAATGCTCAGGTTAACATTTCTCTTTTAATTAAGGTATGTTCCTTGTTAATGAACATAGAGTGCTGAAAAAAAATGCACACAGCTATAAAAGAGATAGGACAACCTAACTGACCTTGTTTGCCATTTCAAACATTATATAGTAGAGGCATCATTTTGTATTAAAACATGTTGATCAATTGTACTTTTCTTTTGCAACATTTACTAGAAATACACAACATATTTGAATATATAAAGTTTTGAATGTTTTAGTAGAAAACATGTCAGTATAATAAATTGTTAGACTCATAATCTACTTTTAAAGAATTAACCAGAAGGGAGCTTGCAAAACAGTATATTCTGCTTTTGATGCACATACCAGGATATATTAAGCCTAAATATTTAAAGTGCTATAATGACAAAAGTCAAAATCCAAAGAATGGAGACAACAAAAACTATGTGGGACCATTAAAGGAAAATAGATTGCATAGTGCAGTACTTATACAAGCTACACCATAACCCACAATAATTAAACATATTAAATTAATGTTCTTTTTTAAATTACCAAATACAGAGGCAGAAAATGGAGAAGCAAACTTAGGAGAAAATAAATAGAGAAGAAAATAGGCCCGGTCATTTCTGACTTAATTTATATATAGCTATATATATATATTTATATATATATATATATATATATATATATATATATATATATATATATATATATATTCACACACACACACACATATATATATATATATATATATATATATATATGCATACATACACACATCTTTATCTAACACATTTGTATCTATCAATCTATCTATAAAATATTATATATGTAGATATGTATTCATGTATCTAGCTGTCCATCTGTCTGTCTTTAACCTGCCTGTCTCCCTATCCATTGTGTTTTGTATTTCTTTGAGATAAATATCAACAAAATACCTTCAACACTGGTAATACACATGCACACCTGTAAATAAATACATTATATATGTGGTCTTAAACAAAAAAAAATAGTAGTCAAACATTCTAATATTTTAAATGCACACTGAACTGTGGACTGAAATATTAACCTGTCTTCAATACATACCCTTATGTTCCCATTTACAAACCCAGTAGTCAATAGTTGACAGCCCACAGATTATTGTAACAGATATGCATATGAGTAAAGTGATAAAACAAAGACTGTCTGGATACTTATTTCTTGCTTTTGCTTTTCTATCAAGTCTGCATTTAATGATAAGCTATATATAAACAAAAAATCCATTGACAACTGGCCTGTGTTTTCTGAAAGATGCTTTTACATGAAATATTTCTAGCCACAACTTCCATCATGGGTTCAATGTGGTTTGGCCTCATGTTGCAGAGTAAGACATAACCTTATTTAAGCTGTCTTTCCCATAATCGAACAAACATTATCGACACTGGTGACCATACTTAGTATAAAATCAGCACAGTACAGGTATGTTATTTATACATGTAGTCTATATATATATATATATATATATATATATATATATATATATATATATATATATATATATATATATATACATACATATACTTTTTGAGTGTTCGACAAATGTTTTCCAGTTTGGGAAGTTGCACTTCTTATATAAAATTACCTGGCCCCCATTGTTATCAAATGTCAATAAGGCTATGGCATAAAAGATGTGCAAAGCTAATGATTTATCATGCTTAAAATAATTTGGATTTACAATGTTATCTGCTGAAATGAATGTTATCTGTTGAAATTACTAGAAATAAAACCGGCATTCTGTATACTTTGGCTTCATTGCTTAACCAGAGCATAAAGCTTCAGTACACCAAAAAATCCATACATGAAATGTTAACAAATAAAACTGCCAATAGCAGAATCAGGAAAGGTAAGAAATGCAAGTTTCAGTGCTTTATAGGCCTGGTTTAAACTTCAGTATCTCCTAAAAGCCTTTGTTTCCTTCTTTAAAAAAAAGTACAGGCACACACTTGTTTCCTTCTTTAAAAAAGTACACACACACATGCATACAAGCACACACACACACACACACACACACACACACACACACACACACACACACACACACACACACACACACACACACGCACTCACACACATGCGCATGGATATGCATATGCAATAACAATGACATGCATGTACACATACACACACACACACACACACACACACACACACACACACACACACACACACACTCCTTTACATATAACAAATTGTCCTGTGATGTCATAATTCAAGTAGTAACATATATGAGTTTGAAAGTAATGGCACAATTATGGCACAGTCTAGATGCAAATAATTTGCTACTGCTTTAATTGTTGAGAGTCACAAAATGTTTAGCTTAACTGTAAGCAGTACTTGTGACTGAGTAGAAGTAGATATTCCTAACAGCAGTTCAATGAGCCACTTGGTGTCAGTGTAAACAGATCACAACTAAGCATAATCTGCTTAACTGTAGTGCTTGTGCAGTCAATGACATAATCCACAGCTTCAGTTCAGGCAGCCCTGTGGCTCAGTGCTGTACAATGACATTTCAGGTCTAATGGAAACTTCTTGCACTGTGCAGATGGAGACTTATCTGATTTGTCACTGTAGGTGCTCTGTGGAGCTACATCAAATACCACAATCTATTTTGCATTTTTAAATGTGTAATAAATTATGTTGCCTTACCCAGCCATACATCGATCTGTCCTAAATAGTGTGTCCTGGACTTAACTACACAGTATTGTCTGGTGGTTAAGGTCAAAAGGACATCAAGAGAGGAAGGGTTGCAGTATGTTATGTTTCAGTTTAAGGCAGCTCAGAGCTAAGAGACAATTTATGACTGCAGGCCAACATTCCCTAAGCTGATTGCAGACCAAAAACTTTATCAGATAGATATTGACAGATGTGAGGCCAAAAGAACAAGCTGATCACTGCTTTCACTAAGTATTATCAGCACAAAAAGAAAGAAAGAAAGAAAGAAAGAAAGAAAGAAAGAAAGAAAGAAAGAAAGAAAGAAAGAAAGAAAGAAAGAAAATGTTTCAGGAACCAAATCCTCTGTGTACACAGTGTAAATTGTTGCTCCATCCTGTATGCCCGTTGTACTTACTACATGCACCTAATGAAGTCACCTGAAGTCTTAAGTAAAGAAAATCCTTTCTGTATAGCATTCATCCAAGTCCTGGCTGAGTGTAATGTGAAGGAAACCTTTCATGTCTTGTTTCCTGAATCATAGCTCTCATGTTTTGAGCAGTAACAGGACTGGCCTTCAAAAGTTGCAGCATTGTGTCATAAAAGAGAAGTTGGGTCTTATTACACCCATAGTAGAAGACATGAAGAATCTTTGTATGGGTTTTCTATGGCAATGTAGTAATTAGTACCAGAAATATTTATAACTTTATTTAGAACATCATTAAATCTAGACAGAAGAAAGAAACTGTTGCAAAAAAGAGTAAAATCCCATGTCTGGAGAAACTCCCTAGTCAGCCTCAGTAAGAAGCTGAGATCCCTCATAAAATCCTACAAAGCTAGTTCGAAAACAAAATTACCACTGACTCTAAAAACAACCACAAAGCATTCTATAGCTATGTCAAGTATCTCAATGGCAACACTCAGATCTGCTCTGAGTTACAGCACAATGACACTAAATATATATTACAGAACTAACTAATATTGCCAACATCCTGGTAGATAAGTTCAGTGCTAACTTTATCCCCATCTCATCCCCTAAAGGGCCCGTCTCTATACCGGAAGAATGCAAAGTTCCTGTAATCACGGCTGCACAGGTAAAAAACACATTCTTCAAAGCCAAGAACACAGCATCCATGGGACCTGACAACATCCCAGGTTGTGTTCTACATGAACTACAGAACGAACTGGCACCCCACCTAAGTACCATGTTCAATCAAAGCTTCACCTCAGGCTATGTGCCCACTGAATGGCACACAGCGATGGTTATCCCACTCCACAAAGGGGGAGCCACCACGGACCCTGGAAACTACTGCCCCATTAGCCTGACGAGCCTGGTCTGCAAGGCTATGGAAGGTATCATCATGGACCTTATAAACAATGACATTGGTAATCTCCAAACTCAGGACCCCATCCAGTTCAGGTTTGTAAAAGGCAGATCATGTCTCCTAAACCTGATAGACTTCTTTGAAGCAGTCACCAAAGCCGTAGATGAAGGTAAGGTGGTTCACGTAGCCTATCTAGATCTCGCCAAGGCTTTCAACACCATCCCTCACTCTGGAATTATAGATAAATTCATTAAACTAGGTATAATGTCACAAGATGGGTTGTCAGCTGGCTCACTGACAGAACCCACACTGTGAAAGTAGCAGACTCCAAATCCAACTTCAGACCACTGACAAGTGGAGTACCACAGGGTTCAGTCCTGGGTCCTCTCCTGTTTGATATCTACTTCTCTGAAGTACAGGCTAACACAGAAGGTCTTTGGCTAATAAAGTTCGCAGATGACTGCAAACTAGGAGCCATAATCAAAACTCTAAAAGATGTGGACATCCTACAAAAGGGCCTTGCTGAGATAGATGCCTGGTGTCAAAGCCATGGCCTCAAGCTCAATGCCAAAAAGTGCATTGTCATCCCTTTTGGTAAAAACTCTGTATCCATGAACTACCACATAGGCAGTAGTCTACTTAACACCGAAAGTGTGATAAGAGAACTTGGGACACAGGTGGACAATAGTCTCTCCTTTGATAATCACATCACCACAGTAGTCAAGAAATCCTTCTACATGGCACACCTCATCACAAAAGGTTTCTCATCCAGGAAAAAAGAGGTCATTGTTCCCCTCAACTCATCACTCATTAGACCCATTATAGAGTACAATGCCCCTTTTGGTATGTACCGCACAAGACATCTACAACAACTGGAAAAGCTGCAGAAATACCTCACAAAGAGGATTACTGGCCTCAAACAGATGCCCTACATAGACCGTCTCAAAAAAACTGCAGCTTTACTCCGTCGCATATCGCCTACTCAGAGGCAATCTCTGCCTAACACACAAAGTTATGCCAAACCCAGAGCTTTTGGACATGCTCCACTTAAAGAAATCCCAATCCCTCCAAGCTACATGCTCTAGGGACCTAAACCTTGTCACCACAATAAACAGAAAATGGTGGAGGGATAGATTCCTGTCCCAGAGACCTCAAATACTCTGGAACAAACTACCTATCTATATCAAACAAAGCTCCTCATTAGCACTCTTCAAGAAAAATCTTTAGATTGGATGGGAGATAGGAAATTCACCTTGGGGATCACTTCTGTGGCTTTGCTCGACAGTGGCACAGGAAAATAATTTTCTTGGGTGGCGAAAGCCAGGGTACCTTTTGGCTAGGCTTATGTAGGCCCTTGGGCCAATAGCCTAGTATGAACCTAGACAGGGTTAGGGCACATCTGAGGGCAAAACCATAACAGGGTCATGATTGCATCATAGCAGTTAAGAGGTATGGTATTGATATCATTCGCATCAAATGTTAGGCTGGCGGCAGTGACTTTAAATCCCTGCAAATGTTCTTCATAGTCATTAAGCCTGAATCAGTTTGCTTATTTTGAAATTTCACATTCTAGATCAATGCCATTGGAAGATGTCTTGCACTTTTTTGTAGTCTTTCTTATCAAGATGCATTTATACTTAAAGTGAGGTCTCTTGCTGATGTGTTCTTGTCATCAGTGATTTTCATGTTTTTGTTCATCTTAAATTGGAAGGGGATTGGCCAGAGCCATTTCACTAATCACTGGAAAATGAAATGGGGGAGATAACATTAAAGGAATGCATTATGGTGCTGATGAATACACACCTTTGGGAAAGTATATTTCTGAAATGAAAATATATTGCGAGCAGCATAGGTCGTGAGGTGAGTATAAAGATCAGCTTAGTGCACACCACATGTTACTGTCAGACTGGTATGATAAACGTCTGGGGCACTCACAACATCCTGACTCTCCTGTAGGAAAATAGGAAGAGTTGTCTAAAACTTATCTAGAAAGTTTGAGACCCCAAAAAAAGTAAAGGGAAAGCTATAGAAGACAAAGTCCTTCCATTGATACCTACTTCACAATTTCTACTTCAGTTGATAAAGATGGCGGCTAACAAAATTTAGAGAAAGGCTGGCATGAATTGAGCAAAGACAAGAAAAATGCTATTGTTATATATGAGAACATGTCTACAGATGAAAAAAAAAGACTTAATAACAATATCATGCCCGTTGTATTTGCTTCAGTCAGATGGCTTAACTTGATAGACAGCATAGTTCTACCTCTGGTTTTCAGTACTTTGTATGAAGACTATGCAGTGTTTTCATTGTTATTAAACCTTACTTAAAATATAGCCTATTCTGACTGCTTTCCATAATTGTAAACTCATTATGCAGAACCTGGTGGTTAATGTAGTTGTATACACAGAAATGTAATTTTCTCAATATGTATACATTTCGTAACAGTCCTGTTTGGCTCATGTCCTTCACTACACCAAGTTTTTAAAGCATAATTTACCCGTTTCATGAATTTTATTCTGTATCTGTATGACCTGGCAGGTACAGTCTGTGGCTGTCCACAAACACTTGTATATGGCAGCCATGAGGTGGAACTGTGTGCATGCATACACACATGCGAATTGATAACACCTAGGGCTACCGCATACATGCACACACTGCATCAACGTTGCCCCATCTTGTAATCTTGTACTGCTGTCCCTCACCAACACACACACACACACACACACACACACACACACACACACACACACACACAGACATGTCAGTTGGTTGTATCAGTGGCAGACTCAGGCATACCAAGTACACACCCTGTGCATATGATGAAACTGTGCCACCTCCTGCAATCTGTAACATCAGTGCAGGAACAGGTTAACATGGTGCTGATGCACAGGGAGACTACATAGAAGTGTAGTAATAGTATCATGTTGTCAACTGTACAGTGAAATGATATCATTGTGGTTATATCCCAGCATGCCTGATGCAGTTAGAGTATGAATGTCATTGTATTGTTTTGTACACCCATAGTAATTACCATAGTGTAATGTCTGCACATCTTTGCATACTGGTGGTGAGGCTGTCAACAGAAGGCCACCTACATAGGTAGCACAGGGGATAAGAAAATGTAAGTATTGATACTCAATGATGGACATGTCAACTGCAAGTTGCATGCTATCCACACTCGACTCTGCAATGAGGATGTTTGAGGATGTTGATGTCTGTGCAGTAATACACAACAGGTTCAAGACTCACAAGAGCACACTAGCACTACAAGGTCACACCTCATACCATGCATGACAGCCCCAAAACACAGAACTAACTATGTCAGGAGGGAGAGTCTCCATACATGTCAAGGATACTGTGGTGCCAGGACAGGTAGCATACATCCTACTAAGTTTGGAACCGCTGAGTGAGGGCTCAGTGTCTGTTATTCAAAATGTGTATTAGTTCAGGTATGAGCACTTGGGTTTCAGGCCATTTATTCTACATTACAAAGGTACGTGGTCTGTACACTTGTGGGAGGTGGGGCTGGACCCAGCCCGTCTGACCTGTGAATTTCTGGGTACAGGCTTATAGTGCCTGCATATATGCACTGTTACCTACTGGAAGTCATACACCTTGTTTGTTGTAGCATAGTCTAGATCCAGGCCTGCTGACTGTAGCTTTGTTTGTATGCATGTTTGCTTGTTATGTCCCTGAAACACTGATTCCACCTGCAATGCAGATTTAGAGTGCCTCTGTGGATCCCTAGTGACATCTGTATTGCTTACTGTACTGATGTCCATGTCTCACTTGACAGAACGTCACTGTTTGTCCTGTTTGCATGTAAGTTGCCTGTAACACATTGCATATGACTTACCTGGCATTTTCTCACAAAAGCATTAATATATGCCAGCACTAACAAATCAGGAGCACTACACCCCCACATACTCACGTTGAGTACCTTGTTCCCCATCGGCCCTATGTGTCGTTAATTATTATGGGATTCACAGTACTATGGTAGCATGTGCAAAGGTCACTTGTCAATCCCCTCTCTGGTCCAGTTGGTGAATCTGTGAGTCATGTGGCAATGTTACAGCTGCCTCATGTACACAGACAACCCTCTCCCCTTCCCATAAACTTACAACACATGTGAGAGATGCAACCACATAGCCAAACTGGGGGCTAAGCTCTCTTAACTCAGTACTGGCATACCCTGTCAGGTGGAGTGGAATACTATAGTGAATACAATACCAGTCTCACATAGACCTGCCACGACAGCAATCCAAACACAGAAATACACAGCAACATTCTTGGAGTCTCAGAATAGCATCCTGCCTGAGCAGCAGACACCTGCAAAGCAGACACACAAGCAAACGTTACGCCAGAACAGAGCACGTGCAACACATAGCTCACAAAGCCTGTGTGCCAAACAGTCACAGCCCATATGGCTTAACAACACACCTGCTACAGTTGTAATAGGTGCCTCTACCATCAGGTACACTGAGGTCCTGCTCACCAGGCTGAACAAGGAGAAGGTCATGGTGAGATGCCCGTCGGGTACTATGATCCACCACATAACACAAGCATACAAGTCACTCCAAGGCATGTACAAATATGACTCAGTCATTGTCCATGCCAGTGTGAATGACCTGTGACGTACCTACCTGGACTACATGATAGGGGACAAAGAGGGGCTCTCTGAGCATGTGGCACAGGCTGGTTTTACCCTGACCTTGAGTAGCATCTTACCCTCACCAAGAATGCTGCCACAATATGTAGACAGGATGATCAATTTCTACAATTTCCTTATGTTTTGGTGGCATTCAAAGGGGATCCAATGCCTGTCAGTGTGGGATTACATGCTAGACAAGCCACGTTGCTTTGCTAGGGACAGCTTGCACCTGCCACCCACGGGCCATTGTATATTGGCAGAGGCTCTTGCTGCACACATAGTGCCTTTTTATGCAAGGCTCAAATTACATAGCCACCTACACAGGTATCACACGGGATAGGACACTAATAGTAATGCTACTCAATGCCAGCAGTGTAAACCTCAAGATGCATGCAGTGGAAACTGTCCTTAGCATGGAGAACAGCAATATCCATGCAGTAACAGACTCCTGGTACAAGGCTCCCAGGTGCACCCCATCACTGCCAGGTCATACCTCATACCATGCTTGTCGTCCCCTACACATGCACCAAACCAGAACAGGGGGGATGTATCCAAAGGCACCACAGATACACACACCTCCAGGTTGGTGGCACAGCACAAAGCATCAGAGCCTATCCATGTGCAACTAACAGTGGGTTAGACAGCCTTCAGGTTCATAGTCTGGCACACACCCCCCTCCCATACCCAGGAAACCCACTTGGTCTTCCTGACAACACTGGGAATATGACGGTCTCTACAAACACCATTATATGGGTGGACTGCACCTACCCAAACATAGAATGTGAGCACTACTCTAGCTCCAAGACCCTAGCTGAAAGGTTCCTAGCATTTATTCACTGAATTGCTATGGAACAACTTGTTACCACTCCCACAAGAGGTGAAAGCATGCTGCACCTGTTCATCTACAACATGTGGACTATATGCTCCAGACCAGACGTGTATCCCTCGCTGGTAGGATGACACCATATACAACTCACACTGTATATTCACATACCACATGCAGCCTCTGTACAGAACACCACAGTCACACAGTTGTCTAATGCAAATTCCATGTATTCACACGAGGCAAGCTTCAGACATGGGAACTATTGAAGGTCACAGGTACATATGTGTATGTGGCACACACATACATCATGTGTGCATTGACATTACTGATATAATCTATGTCTTGCAATATTGGTAACAACACCCCACACACATGGACAAACTGTGTGACATAAACACACATGGCGTTTGTAAGATACAAACCCCTACCTAACTATGTTATGACACTTGTGAGAGACGCAGTAGCAGAGCACGCTATTTGCATTACTTGGAGGCTTGCTTTCTACTGCTGTACTTATAGGGTGCTGACATCATCAGTGTTTAGACAGTGGAATATGCAGCATGTGGTGTGTTGTACTAGTTGCCAAAAGGGACATTTCTCTTACACATAGAATTGCACACACACTACTCCCCCCCCACATACACTGAGCACTTGCAGGATTCAAACTCCTACCTAACTATGTTATGACACTTGTGAGAGACGCAGTAGCAGAGCACGCTATTTGCATTACTGGGAAGCTTGCTTTCTCCTGCTGTACTTATAGGGTGCTGACATCATCAGTGTTTAGACAGTGGAATATGCAGCATGTGGTGTGTTGTACTAGTTGCCAAAAGGGACACTTCTCTTACACATAGAATTGCACACACACTACTCCCTCCCACAGTCACACATACACACTGAGCACGATTCAAACCCCTACCTAACGATATTATGACACTTGTGAGAGACACAGTAGCTGAGCGCGCTATTCAAATTACTAGACATCATTTGTGCTCCTGACATATGTATAGTGTGCTGACATCATTATTTATGAAGAGGTATGTACATCTGTTACTATCCATCAGTAAGGGGGAGAGCATATATATGCATTAACTTTGCAGAGGCACAGTGGCCTACTGTACTGCGGAGGCAGATGCAAAATACACTGTGGATAGCCTTCTGTATTCCCTAAGGACAACAGCCTAGTATTGCAATCTACGGCCATATGTTTACCTGTCATATGCAAGTATCTGTTGCTCATATACTGTTTGTGGGTCTTTATTGCCATAGCTTTCCCTATCTCTATGAATAACTTGTGTACTGTGGCAGATGTTTGCATATGAGTGGGATCCAGTACTTTACTTATGTCTCTGTTGTAATTCCACTGTGTGCACTGGGCAGATTTCTGTATTATGGGAGGTTCCTGTGTTAACACATACAAATGCCAGATATGTGTGTGCAACTGCTGAACTGTGACATGGCCTAAGTGTGTGAGCATGCCCACTTCACAGTTTCTATGGCTTCTTGACTGACACGTCTCATTTATCTAAGTGTGCGAGCATGCCCAGTGTGAACTTTCCATATGTTGGGATCTGTGGTCCACCACATTTGTGTTTGTGTGTGGACTTCATCTATATTTCACATGTACAGTTGAGTGTTGGACATCAGGTTTTGTTCTTACTGCCCAACTGCTTTGTGTCTGAACCTAACAGGCATTATGCTGTGCCTGCAGGGTTGCCATGGGATGGCACAGCAAAATAATGGGCATAGTTTCTCCAAACTAAAGGGGTGGCGTAAGCCACAAAACTATGGGCTAGGCTTATAAATGCCCTCGGGCAGATAGCCTAGTATGAACCTATGAACCTATGAACCTATGATAGTTTGCATACAGCTGTCAACATCCTTTCATACTGACCAAACAGTGTATTGTCGTATAGTGTACTGGTTCAGTACTTTCACTGTGGTGGACAGTATCATCGGTTTCAGTCCTATCACTGCTTGTAATATTTATAGTGAGCAAACCAGACTGGTTGAGGGCCAGTTGTGCAGATATGACCATGTTGCATTTTGTTCGGATATGGACAACATAGAACAAGATTGTCCGACATTGTTAATGTATTCCACAACTTGTGTGGATAGTGACAAACAATGGCCATGTGCCCTAGGCCATTTGTAATGCTAGTCAGAGAGTGTTTGTCCTTCAACACACATATTTACTGGTGTTTGCCATGACATATGCCAAGGTTAGTGTGCTGTGCCTCTGTCTACCTGTGACATACAGGTGATATCCAGGGTACACCTACCATCTCCCATCCAGTCATCATGATTCCGCTGGATGACAGTCAGTGAGGGACTCCCTGGATAACCTGTACTGGGAGTTTAGTCATGAGTGGAGTGATCTTCTGGGTTATGGACCAATCGGTACAGCATGACCTGTTTATGTCTGTGCTGGGGTTCAGGCCTGTCATCTGCATAGGTCACCAGCATTCAGATTTTACATGGTGCCAAATGTCCATTGATTCCACCTTGGTCATGTCTTTATACATCAGGCACAGATCACCTCCAGCCAGGCAGTATGGCACTGTGTGGAACTGCAGTTTGTTTAATCAGGCAACACATGACATCTGTTACAGCTCTGAGATCCTCCTGGTGGGGTATTTGTGGGGTCTTTCCAGTTGATGCAGGTGTCTGCTAAGGTACATCCCACAAGGGCCATTGTACGCAATTGTGAGGCTGCTGATGGATGACTGGAGAGGCACAATGACCTACCCTGACCTAGCTGTGCTTACCTTCATGATTAGGTGGGTATATGTTATGTTTCTATAACCACTACAGAGACATGGTTGTCACATGCAGGATATCTATCACCTTGTGTCCCCAGGTCTCTTATTGCTCCTGATGTACTTAATGGGTTAACACCTATGTGGTAATTTGTGGCCACATACTATGTTTCCACAGGGGATGACTATACACTATTCTGCATTTAGCTTGTTGACATGGCTGTGGCACCACTTGTCTGTTTCTACGTGTGCCTTTTGTAGGATGCTTGTGTCAGCTAGAGGGTCTGATATGGTGGGCAGTTGGTAGTCATCTGTGAACCTGTTCAGACAGAGTCCTTCCATGTTGGCCTGTACCTATGTGACATATATAGCATACAAGAGAGGTCCCAGGACCGTACCTTGTGGGATGCAAGTTGTACCTGGTTTGTAGTGTGATATGGCTGCAGCATGTCTGACCAGGTCAGTTCTGTCCTTGAGCTGGTTTGCAACCCATCTACTTGGATAGGGGTTTATAGTTAGGCTGGTCAGCTTATCTGTACTGAACAACTGGGGTATTGTATGGAAGGGTTTAGCAAGGTCCAGATAGGCTGTGTGAACCACATTCCCTTCATCAATGGCCTTCGTGCGTGTTTCACATGAGTCAGACATGTTTAAAGGGCAGGATCTGCCCTATGAAAGCCACACTGGGTAGGGTCCAATGTCTGTAGGTACCCAATCTCGTTATTCCTGGGATCCATGATCATCCTCTCCATTACTTTGCCAACCAAGATAGTCAGGGTTGAGGGGTGATAGTTTGCAGTATCCATTCAGGCACCACCTTTGTGGTGAGGGACCACTGTTGCTGTACACTGTTCTTTGGGTACATATCCTGTGGTAAGACTGTGAGTGCGCAGTAGTGTTATTTGGTGTTCCATTCTTCTTACAGTACTTATTGGACACAACCCAGGACACCATCTGGTACCATTGATGCTGAGTGGTTTGCTTTGTAGATGCTGGCTGCTACCTCAGCATCTGCAATGTCAGGGGGCCAGCACTCTGCTGGGATAGATATTTGGCAGTTTGGTGCTGGTGGGGAGTTTGCAAAGAATCTGTTAGGTTGGATGTTGGCAATGTGTGTGGGTTTGGTGTATTGTTTGTGATATTTGAGTACTGCAGAGCATATCTGTGGATTATCACCATGGTTCCTACCATCAGTTAGGACAGCTGTGTGATTATCCTTTCTGTCCTGCACAATTTTTATCGTCATAGGTTCATAGGATCATACTAGGCTATCTGCCCTGGCCATGTTTGAGCATAGACAGACTGTGTGTGGCTTTCGACACCCCTTGCAATGTGCATATTATGCCCATTTAGGGTTTCCTTTACTAGATGTGACACAGGGATGGCCCCCAGTGTACACCTACTATCTCCCATGCACTTGACCGGATTTCTCTTGTTGAGTATGAGTGTGGAGCTAAGCCTATCATGGACTGGGATTCTGTTCCAGAGTGTAAGGAGCCTCTGGGTTATGGATCTGTCCCTCCAGCACATCCTATTTATCTATGTGTGGAGGTTCAGATATCTCACTGTGGTGTCTCTGCTGGATTTGGAGTTTCTGCAATGGAGCATGTCCATTCATTCTGGATTGGACATGACCTTGTACATCAGGCATACATCGCCTCTGACTGGGCAGTATACATGTGAATTGGGCTGTGGTTTCTACAGCAAGGCAGCAGATGACAGATGTTTGGACCCTTTATCCTCTTGGTGAGGTACATTTGGGGTCTTTCTAACTGCTGCAGGTGTCAGGTAAGGTACATCCGAACTGGGGCATTGTTCTCAAGTATGGGCCTGATAAGGGAAGAGTATGGGGGCACAGTGACCTCTCTTGATCTACATGTGCATCCTTTCATATTAAGGTGGGCAATATAGCAGGTCTTCCTGGCCACCTTGGCAATGTGAGTGTCACATGACGGGTAACCATCCACTTGTGTCCCTAGGTCCCTGATTACTTCTTCCGTACATAATGGATTACCACCTATGTCATACTTTGTGTGTGCCTTGTTTGGTATTTGTTGAGACATTCATACTCTGCAGTGTCTTCAGGAAGGCTGGCTGGGGTTCCTGGGTTTGTGAGGGTGGTCTGTAGCAGGCTGCAAACAGGGACGCAGTTTGAGCCACTGTTACTTGCCCGTGGATAGTCCATGCTGCTTCTTGCTGTGGTACCAACCTGGGAGTGTGGTTATCCTTGACAGTTACTGATAGCCACATTCCTATTGTAGTTTGTTCCATGTTTTGGGGCTGTAGAGCATGGTATAAGGCATAACCTGGTAGTATTAGGGTGCTCTTCTGGGCCTTGACCCAGGTTTCTGTTACAGAACAGATATTACCATTCTCCATGCTGAGGTGGGTTTGGTTTGCATGCACCTTGCAGTTTAGACTTCTGGCATTGGGTAGCATTACGTCCAGGTTGTTCTCCCTTGTGCTACCTATGGTGGTGGGTTTGTGTTTCCAGCCTTACCTATTCAAGGCACAGTGGGGGTGACAACAGCCTTTGCCAGTATCCACACAGCCAGGTGTGCTGGGTGCGTGCCATCCCTAGCAGGTGGAGCATCATGTCTTGCTCGGCATGTCATCCCAGGCTGTCAGCCATTTGTTCCCCTTTGCTAACAGCAATACTTCAGCCAATTATTGTACTTGATCTTGTTGTCTTCATAGTGTGGCATCATGCTTGGTGAGGGTGAGATGTTAGGCAGGGTCATCATGTTTGGATATACTAGATGGTGTTACATTGCTTAACACATGGCAATCATGCCTCAGGTGGTGCTGCAGGGCTGCCTATGTTGGATGCACATACTACACTCCCTGTACATGTTTGAAAGCAGGTTGTGTCGTGTTAGGCGTCCCTGTTACTATATGAGTGAGTCAGAGAGGGGTATCATTCCCAGGGTTCCTACTGAGCCAGTGTATGTGCTATGTGTTGCCTCTTTGTCAAGGCCAGGGCATACTGGGCATGCCTCCTTCTGCCTACTGGGGCAGGCTCAGGTTGTTCCTCCTCTGAGTCACGCTCTGCCTGTGATGGCCTTTGCAATGGTGGGGGGCTGTTTGTCCCAGCCCTATGCTGGTCCTGCTGCAGCTGTTTTCACAGAATCATATTATGTAGCATAGCACATACTATGACAATTTGGGTACATGTAGTTGGTGAGTACTGCAAGGCTCCACCAGATGTGTCCTGGCACCGGAACCGTGACTTGAGCAGCCCAAACACATGCTCTATTACATTTCGTGTTTGTGCGTGTGCCTCATTATGGCGTTCTTGTTCAGGTGTGTGTGCATTTCTGATGGGTGTCTTCAGCCACGGTTCCAGTGCATATCCAGCATCCCCCACTAAGTGACCATGTGGGATGTCCCCATTGGCAAATGTCTGGTACAGCTGCGTCAGATGCCAGATATGGGAATCATGGTAGCTTCCAGGGCAGCCAGCACACACATTCGTTATTATGCCCTGGGCATCACACACGACCTGGCAGTTGATGGAGGGGAAGCCCTTGCAGTTGATGTAGGCCCTACCCCACTCACCAGCTGGTGCCTTGATGTGTATAT
Source organism: Protopterus annectens (assembly GCF_019279795.1). NCBI lineage: Eukaryota > Metazoa > Chordata > Ceratodontiformes > Protopteridae > Protopterus > Protopterus annectens. The sequence goes on from NC_056735.1 coordinate 1,062,462,330, forward strand.
GCATGCAGTCTATTGCACCCACTACCTCAGGGTATTCCGCTATTTGCTGGAAGAGTCGCATATTGCTGGCCAATGCCTCATGGGAATTGGGGAAATATACATGATCTCCGACATGTGCCAACATGGCATCCAGGAACTGGTGCAATAGCCTGGATGCAGATGCCTGTGAGATCCCCATCATATCACCAGTTGGTCTTCGAAAGGTACCTGTTGCTAGTATTCTTAGGCCAACACATACCTTGGTTTCCACTGGGATGGGTTCCCCTCTGTTGGTTCTGTGTGTGAAGCATGGCCTGCACAGCTCAACAATTTGCTGCAGGAGGTCTCTGTCCACTCTATAGCGCTCCACTATCTCCAGCTCATGTAACCCCTGGTAGGTGACCCTGGGCCTGTACACTCTTCTCTGTCTCCTCACTGTGGGTTGTCTGGCAGCATTTGTATTGTCACCACCCTCAGCAAGTCTCCTATGTATCCTTATAACAGCTATGGCAGCCCCTAGCATGTTTGTTCTGAGTGCAGCTTTTTCAGTTTTCACTTCTAATAGCTTACTCCTGTCTTGTAGTGTCTCTTGAGAGAAACATACTGCAATGCTGTTTGCAGTGTTTTAAGAGCTGGGCTGGGCTAGTATTCTGTCTGTGTAATTGCCTGCTTCTAATTGTTTTCACCTGCTAGCTCTACCAGTATTCCCTGCTAGCTTCCTACTATTTCTTCTGCTTCCTTTTTCCTCTCTGTTTCCTCGGGGGGGAGCAGCTCGCATACCAGTGAAAACACGCTCACAGTGGCTACCACGCGCGCACACATGCTTACACGGACTACAATCTGCTTATTCAGGTTAAAACACACGCACACCAGCGCATAGAGGTTTACAGATCTTTAAACGGGCTCCTACATGCTTACTCTGCCTTACACGCGAGCACTCTGTCTTACTCGCGCCTCCCAGTGTGCACACGTGTGCATGCACACACAGCAAGAAACTTTGGTGTAAGCCACAGTGTACACCTTCCATTTCTTGACTTTCCCATGCTTATCTGTTGACACTCCTCTTTCTATGTTGTGTGACTGACATCTTTCACATACCACTTTGCTCCAATGTGCTTGATTTCTTTCTGACATTCCCCCCTGTGATGTCACCTATCTCCTACTCTGTTACTCCCCCTTATCTAACTCTTACACTACACGGAATGTGCTCATTTGCTATGTGACAGTGAGATTCACTATCCTACCACTCATTTACATAGGATTGCCTACTAATGCTTAGTTACGTGTCTTACACTCAGCTTCCCTCCTTAGCAACCACTAAATGGTGGCCATGTTGTTTTCGGTCTGCTAGTCCCTGCATTGTGAATCCATGCATTGCATAAAACCCACATTTGTGGGTTTCAAACCTTCATTTTTATGTTTTATATAGTGCAGCCCATTTGCGTGGGGCTGCGCTGCGTTTAAACCTCGCCGATCGCTGGAAAAAAAAATGTTATTTTATTTCATGTTTGCATCGGGTTACCATGCCAATGGCCACATATTTGGCCATTGGCATGCTGCCTGACACATATGCACACTTTATTTGGAGCTGACATGGCTCCATTGTGTTATTTGCAGAAACGTACTCAGTTGTCAACTGAGTACATTTCTGCACCTAACACGACTCTTAAACTTCGTGGATCGCTAATCTACCTCATTTGCATGCCTTTCGGCTGCAAGTGAGGTAATTAGCATATCCACGCCCTGCCCGTGTAAGAGACATTTTAGCTGGTCTCTTACATGGTATTTCGGGCTGTTCCTGGATCGCTATGGCTGCATGGAGTCTTACACGACTCTTAGACTCCGTGCAAGCCATCGTGAATCCTGCCCGATGTGTTTTAAAAGATCATGTATTGCCAAATAGTCTTATTTACAGTGGTATAGAGTTCCATACTTTGGATGCAAGGCTGGAGTACTGTGTCATCTGGAAGGGGGAACAATAGATGTTTAGGAGCATAGAAGCCTACTGGCATAGTACTAATGAAGAATGTTTTTGTTTTGTTTTTGTTAAGACCTTTATCTGGTTGCTGTAACAGGCCGTGTGCAAGTAATGAGTGAGAGTGATCCAATATTGTAGTTCTTTCAAGTTTGCTTATTTCATGGGTATGCAGTGCTGGGATTTGCTTGTTGCATTTTATTTATTTGTTTTATTTATTTGACATTCATTTACCGGAAAAGTCTTTCTGGGGTCCTAGGATCCCATTTTCAGCAGAGGCCTGGGGAGAAAAATTCCAAGGTTCATGGTAATTAATAATACTAATAGAATTCTTATTCAAATAAAATATACATGCCAAAACCCTTGCACTGGAAGAGACATCAGACATTCACAAAGGCAAATTGTGTTATTTTATTATAACACTGTTTGATTATTGATAACTGAGTAGTTTGCAAAAACTGACAGCTGCATAAGGGAATCTACAAAATAAGACAGCAGAAGCTGTTTTTTTCTACTAAAGACTGTGAGGAAAGGATTAGCTCAGTACACAAGCCAGAGGTCAAATTTTAGATTTTAGTCAATAATGACACCTAGTAGTTTAGGATGTTTGACTAGCTTCATTGTTGGCATTATTAGCTGATGTAATGGTGAACAGTTGCGTGTTTTCTGAGTGTGTCTTTGGAATATATAGAATTAATATTGTTTTTTCTGGGGGTAGGAGTTTTCAGCAGACGTTGAGAGTATTTTAGCCATGTTTCATTGTGGAAAAGGACTGCTTAGTTTTGATTTGTAGTTCTTGTATGGTAGGGGCTGATGCAATCAAAGCAGAGTCATCTGTGTACAGGACTAAGGAAACATGGGTTGCAGCAGAGAAAAGATTATTTATTAATATATTAAACAACAGTGGGCAAAGTATGGAACCATGGGATATTCCAGTATTCACAGGCAAGAGGGATGAGTAGATTATTGGTATCTGTCTGAGAGAGACAGCTACAGAACCAAGTGGCAGTGGAAGTTGAGAGGCTCAGGGCACAGGCAAGAGGGATGAGTAGGTGATTGGTATCTGTCTGAGAGAGAGAGCTACAGAACCAAGTGGCAGTGGAAGTTGAGAGGCTCAGGGTAGAGAATTATTGTTGAAGGTGCAGATGGGAGTATGTATGAAAAGCTTTGGACAGATCTAGGAATAGTGAGAAAACCAAGTTGTTTTTATTTCAGTAATGGCTAATTGCTTTAAAAAAGCATAGTATAGTAGTGCCAGGGCCGTGGTTGGGGTCAAAGCCAGGTTGTATAGGAGAGAGTAGATTGTTGTCTAGAAAAGTTTGGAGAAGTTCGGTGTGCATGTGTCATTCAAAGATTTGCAAGATGACAACAGAGGAAGAATGGTGATGGGCTTGTAGTTAGTCATTTCCATGTTGTAGCCTCTTTTATTTAACAACAGCTTGTAGGATTGCTTCCAGATGTCTGGGATATAAGCATTTTGTATGGCTTTATTAGGAGTGTAGACACTAGGAATGTTAGGGCACTTGCAAGAAGTTTTATGTATTCACCAGGGTGGTTATCTACTCCTGGGGTAGTAGGTTTGAGACTAAGTAGGAATGTTTTAATTGTGGAGGTAGAAACAGGTTTAAGTGAGTTGACGCTGATTTGGTAGTATTGCAAGGGGGAGACGTTAATTAAAGAATATGCTGCTCCTATGAAATATGTGTTGAACTTAGAGAGTATGATTTCATCAGTGCCTGTTGTACATGGGCTGTGCTGAGATACTTTCCCTGGTTTCAGAGATTGCTTATCATTGTACAAAAATACTCATTTTTTTGTAACTTCTGTAGTGTTGCTTCTTATCAACTTTGATATGAGATTTTGTTTAACTATTCTCATAATCCAGGGGCAGGTTTAACTTGTTTCAATTGGCTTTTTAATTCACAATGTCCAGAAAAATTGCATTTAACTGCTCTATGGCTATATATAACAGTTGGTGATTTAGAAAATGTAAGTTTGTGTATCTTAACATTGTAATGAATTCATAGTTCATAGGTTAGTACTAGCCTAACTGACCTTGTGGGCCATTTTAAGCCTAGCCAATTACCTCATGTGAGAATCAAACCCTGCACCTTCTGTTTGTAAAGTGAACACCTTAACCATTATGCCAACCTCCCAACCTCTGAAGGTATCTTTGTTGAATTTATTTAGGTTTCTTGCAAAGTAAAAACTGATGGGTCACAAGGACATGTGTGTGTGTCTGTGTGTGTGTGTGTGTGTGTGTGTGTGTGTGTGTGTGTGTGTGTGTGTGTGTGTGTGTGGTCTTATTGTATGGGGGTAATGCATGGTTTTGGTACAATCAGTGCTTTTCTAAAAGGAAAGCTGTTGACATAATGTTGTGATGGGAGGTGAGGCAGGTGGATATTTGGTTAACAACCATGCTAGATAGTGCAGGTGACTCAGGAAGGTATGAGAGGAGGGCTGTAGTGAAGACAAGGCTGCGTTGATCTTTTAATTGGGGCAGGTATGCTATGATGTTGTTTTACTCATGTTTGTGTTACTTGTGGATGGTCACATGTGGCTGCAAAGTGTTGGCATAAGAATGGACGGGTTGGCAGGCAGCCACACTGCCACAAGGCAATAGGGGGTATGTAGCCACTGCTACAGCACTGCCCAATTTTCAGGGCACTGGTATTTTTTGAAGGCAAAGATGAAATTTGCCTTTTCAGGGAGCTGAACTTCCCACACACCCATTAATATGTCAGTTTTAATAGTTCTACTTGAGGGATTTCCCAATTTGGAGTTAGTGGCAGAGTTGATAGGTTTTATGATGAATTTTCCAATTAAGTCTTTGGTGGGGAGATGTAACAGGGTATGTAGGAATTTGTGTTGGGTAACAGAGAGGAAAACATTTTGCAGAGGTTAATACAATAGGAAGTGGTGGGGAGAAGGCTTTTGGGCCCCTCTGAAAGGCCTTCACTTCAAGGTTTTCTGTTTTTTTCTTTGAGTTTGGTGCCCGATAAGAAACCTGGTGTGTTCAGGTTAATTCAACATTTATAGTTTTCTAAAGGAGGATCGGTTAATGAATACATTTCCAGAGCTAATGTGCAAGTTCAAAATGCATCTATGGATGATGCGGTAAGAATGGTGACTGAGTTTGGTTAGTGAGACTTGATATCAAAGATGTATTTTGGTTGTTGCCATTAGGCAGGTTGATTGGCAGTTGCAAGGGATGGTTGTGATTGGTAAGTTCTACTTTGATATGGCCATGCAGCCTACAGGCTGTGCTGGTGCTTGTTCTCTGTTTCAGTGTTACACTGGATTTTGCAACAGTGGGTGGTTAATCAAAGGGCAGTTCATTACTTAGAGGATTTTTTTTCTTGGCAGGTGAGGGTTACAAGGGAGTGATGGAAGGTTTGAAAGTTTTTACAGTTATGTTTTCTGAGTTGTGTGTTCTGTTTCTCTTGTGACATAGGCACATTTATCATTTATATCATTTATATAAAAGTAATCAAACTGTATTAACAAGTTAAACTTAACAAATATTATGCTTCACATATATTGCTATAGATCATATAACCTAAGCAACACTACATAAATTATTTAAATCCTGCCCCTTTTTTAAACAAGAAAAATCTTTATTAAACCTTCAGTTTAAACACAGGTTCATAGGTTCATAGGTTGGTACTAGGCTATCGGCCCTAGGGCTTATACAAGCCTAGCCATAACAATTCTCTGGCTATTTCTTCCCATAGCATTTACTTCCCTGGACCCCTGTCTAGCAGGGCGACTGATGTGATCCCCAGGGTGAATTTCCTATCTCCCATCCAATTATCAAGGTTCCTTTTGAAAAGGGCCAAAGAGTAGCTCTGCTTGACATGTATGGGCAGTCTATTCCACATTCTGGGAAGTCTCTGGGTCAGGAACCTATCCCTCCAGCATGTTTTGTTCATTGTGATGACAAGGTTTAGATCCCTGGAGCGTGTGGCTCTGAGGGATTGTGATTTCTTTCAGTGTAGCATATCCACCAGCTCTGGGTTTGACATGGCCTTGTATGTTAAGCAGAGATCGCCTCTGAGTAGACGATATGCGACAGAGTATAGGTGGAGTTTTTAGACGGTCAGCACAGGGCATCTACTTTAGGTGTGTGATTCTTTTAGTGAGGTATTTCTGTGGCCTTTCCAGTTGTTGCAGATGTCTTGAGAGGTACATACCAAATGGGGTGTTGCATTATATAATGGGTCTAATGAGGGATGAGTACAGTGGGACAATGATCTCCTTTCTTCTGGATGAAAAGCCCTTAGTGATGAGATGTGCCACATAGAAGGATTTCATGACTGTTGTGGCGATGTGCTTATCGAAGGTGAGACCACTGTCCACCTGTGTCCCTAAGTCTCTTATCACACTTTCGGTGTTTAGTGTACTGCCACCTATGTGGTAATTCACAGGTACATGTTTTTTTGCCAAAGGGGATAACTATAGATTTCTTGGCATTGAGCTTGAGCCCATAGCTCTGGCACCAAGCATCTGTTTCTGTAAGGACCTTTTGTAGAATATCCACATCATTTGGGGATTGAATAATGGCTCCCAGTTTGCAGTCATCTGCGAATTTTGTTAGCCAGAGTCCCTTAGTGTTGGCCTGTACTTCAGAGAAGATGCCAATCAAGAGCAACCCCAGGACTGAACCCTGAGGTACTCCACTTGTCACTTGTCTGGATATTTATATTAATGAAAACAAACCACAATGACAGTATCCTAGTGGCAAGCATTTTACATCACAAACCATACTGACACACTCCCAAATGCAAACATTATGCATCACTTATAATCTACTCAACCATTTTCTGTCAAACATTACATAGCTTATTTGAGTCCTGCCTTCTTTTAAACACCATTCCTCCCTGTATGTATTGTTCCCACAATTCCCATTTTTTCCTATGAAGTTTGCTTCTACCTTTTTCTAAAGATCTCAGTTTCAGTTGTTTATCTCTGTTACTATATTCACTACTTCTAATATAGTTGGTTTAGATTCTGATTTCCATTTTCTAGGGGTCTATATTACAAGATCAAAACTTTAGTTAATCGAATAACTAAATAACTAAAGACATAGCTCTCAACCTTCCATCTCCAAAGTGAGGAACTCTCCCTCTCATAATGTGGAACACATGGGCAAAATGTGGAACACTTCATAATAGCTTACTAACAACATCAACCAGGAAGTTCATAGGATAGTTAAAATGCAATATTTTTACTTATAAATTAGTTATTTTAATGAATCAATACAAGTCAGCTCTATTTACTATGGATATCAGTTTAAAAATTGCTAATACTGGATGTGTGGCAAACCCTTTCAATGTGGAACTTTGAGGAACATGAACTTTTTAAGACCCCAATTGAGGAATGTTCTTCATAATGAGGTACACTTGAGAGCTATGACTAAAGGACTTCTTAAAATGTTTGTAGGAAGAAAGGGAATCGGCATTCTGTCATGTTAGGCTGGGGGGTAGAGGAGGGGGGTCAATCTTCTGTTCCCCCTCCCCGTTTTGATATTAGTCATGATGATTTTGCATAGGTTGGTAATGAGGTGAGAGGTGGTAGGCTGCCTTGCAAGTTAAGCGTGATCAAAGATAGTGGAGGAATGTAAGGAATGTAACACTGCTTGTATTCAAAGGGTCAGTGGTCAATGTTGCCATTAGGGCTAATGTTTCTGTTGTGATCTTATTGATATAGTATGTTTTGATTATTTACAGTTGTGATTAATTGGGTGTGCAATGTCCATGTTAATAAACTGTTTGTGATGATAGATTTAGTGTAGTCTATGCTTTGAGGTGGGTTTGGATTATTGTCTTCCTTGCCTCTCTAAACCATTGCAGCCAAAGCCTTCAGCATACTATTTACTTTTTACAAATTGTTTTCTCTTGCCCTTACAGTTCAGTATATGTTACATACTGAAACTTGTATAATTATGTAACTGAGTCTGTCTTTAGCTAATTGAGTAAGGTAGTGTCTCTGAAATGTAGAAAGGGGTGTTTCTATCATCTTGCGTACACACACACACACACACACACACACACACACACACACACACACACACACACACACACACACACACACTACTTACACACATTTGAATCTAGCTGTATGTAAAATAGAAGAGAGCTCTGTAATGCTAGAGAATTTAGTAAGTGAGAGTTAAGCAGAACAATGAATTTCCTGATTTTTTTTCCTTGATAATTTAGATCACCGGGGGGAGAAGTCCTAGTCTAAAGAACATAATAGATTGTATGTATGTCTGCCTGTCTGTCTAATGACACCTGGAAATTGGGAGAGTGGGTGTCTGCCTAGAAGACTATGAGTCTCCTAGAGAAACCTGAAAAACATGAGATGGTGTCTACCTTACTGAAATTTAAAAGAAAAGTGATAGTTTGAACAAATCTGAACTGCATGTTGTATTATTTTCATTTTGCAGAAACAGAGAGAACCGTGTACCAAAAAGTATGATGATTTCTGGGAACACTGCTTTTTCTCAACAGATGAATGAAAGTACTTTTCTAGTAATAGTCATGAGACTATGAGGATACATGTATGAGCTTATCCATATTTATAAAGTTCTAAAATGAGCTATGTGCAAAGTTTTCCATTTCATTATATTAAAACTAATCAAGAGAACTGTATGCGGGTTCAACACATTTATCTATGTATTTGACATTTGTTGACCTGGAATGCCTGACTGAGCTAGTGTCCTTTTTTACTGGAGGCCCGGGGAGAAAAGCTCCACAGAATAAAATATATAGTGTTACAATTCAGAATACAAAAAAATGTCTTTGTACAGGATATGAGGTTTGTAGGCTTTGGAAATTTGAAGATAGCTGCATTTTGTTGTGGCAGGTTGGATATATATTTTTAATTAAGAAGTGTGCAGAAGTTAGTAAAAGTGTACAGTGATAGTGAGGGTAGAAGGAAGGATGAAGGAGAAAGCAGAGAACAGGTAGGTAGGGGTGTAGGCAGTTTATGGAGGTTGGTTTGAACTATACTTAGCACAGTGACAAATCCAGGAATTAAGCAGACGTTGTTTTAGGGCTTGTTTGAAATTGTGTATTCAAGCTAAGTTTCTTATGAACAGGGGTAATTTGTTCCAGGCTAGGGCTGGAGTGTAACTATAGAGGGTTCACCCTATGGATTTTTTGGGCTTGTAAATTTGTTGGTCTGAGCTTCTTAGAGTTCTAGAAGGAGTGTAGATTATGATGAGTGGGGCGATGGAAAGGCAAGCAGAGGGTTTGTTCAGCATAGAATGAATGACAGGGAGTTGGGAGGAAAGAAGTGTGGGAACTACAGCCAGTTTAGTCTTTTGCGGGAGTGGCAATGATGAGTTTTTGATGAGTGGTTAGCAGCAAATCTTGCTACTTTGTTATAGGTGGACTCGAGTTTGTTTAGGAGCGTAGATTGTAGGTTGGTTAGTATTTGGGAGCTGTAGAGAAGGCTGGGAAGTAGGAAAGAAGAGTAAGTTTGGAGTAATTTGTGAGAAAGTTGTGATTTCTGTAAAGTACGCCAAGTTTTTGATGGCTTTAGACATGTACTAAATGTCTCAGGCATATGAATTGTACTTGGTCTTTGTGTTTCATTGCTATTATACTAAGGAAGTGTTTGCATGGCTGGGCTGAAGCAAACACTACACATTTGTTGTTTGTGTTTAATCAGGCCAATGACTGTCTTGTTTTTCTTCCTTGCTGAAAACACATGAACGAATACCTAGTTTAGCAGCATGAATCCATGTCTTTGTACTTTTGCTGCAAGATGGAGGTATCAGCTTTTCTACATACAATGCTCGATGCTAGGGAACTTTACTACTGCTTAGCTACATCAGTTAAAAGTTGCTTCAAAGACTGTGCACTTTGTGTAGACAGACTATAAGCTTACAGGCATTTATGAAATCAGTGTGTTGTGACTGTTAACTTACAGGCACTTACGAACTTTGTGTGACGAGACTGAACTTTGAAGTCCTTCAGAAATTTGTTCAGGCATAATAAGGTGAACCAAGTTAAACAGCTGGAAGCATGGAGATGGAGATAAAATGCCTTGTCCAGAGAACTACAATATGCATGAGAGTGTACAATAAATAAATAGCCAAACACATCAAAGCATTACCATTGCACATCATGCAGTCAGCAAAGCATTGATACCCTACACCCTACAACAAAGCTTCTGCAATGTATTGCAGCACAACAAGAAACAAATGCTGGACAACAAGGGACGGAGATTACATACCTCTCAACTGTCCAGATTTTTGCTTCATATTTCTAGTTTGTTCCTCATAAAATGTTGGTTTTCCTGCAAAATATTGACAAATTGTTGAGGACTAAATTCAGAAAATATTGATAGACATTTGAATTTCAGACTTCTTTCTCATCAGAAAATCCATACTAATGCAAAATATGTTATTCTACCAACTTTCTAAATCTGTAAAAGCAATTTTTTAAAATCGACTATATTTTGGACCTTTGTCCCCCTCAATATTTATGGTCTTGTCCAGATTTCTTCCTCTAAGAGGTTGAGAGGTATGACTAGGAAGGCCTTGTTGCAATTACCTATAGACCTGCAGTGGATATTTGGGATTATATTTACTAAACATCCAGGCTACCAATAGAGTGTTGTTTCTGCAAAGAAAGAAAATGATAAAACAAATGTGGAGAGAGAGGTGGCACTAGTTTAAAGTCATTTTTTTTTGGGTGAGTTTGTCTCCATGGGAAAGACCATCAAGCATCCTGTTAATTTGGTGCAGTGCATTTGCTCTCTTTCCCTAGAAATTTTATCCAGGATCAGTGTAAAAGCTTCCCAGTGCAGAACATCATTCATTCAGCCATGAGGAAGTTTTATGGCCTCTCCAGCGTCCCAACAGTGATGGCATTTGTAATGGCCTAACCTCATTACTGGGAAAGGAAACAAGCAATCCGCATCACAGCTGAAGTCCATAATGCCTTTCCCTTGTAATTGCATGCTACCCTACACCCAGGTTGAAGGCTGTTACCATGCAGTGGCTTCATGAGCCTAATGCCCAACTGCAGTCCATGCATTTTGATCACTTATACTCCTCAAAGGATTACCAAGGTGTCCAGCAAGCTCTGTACTGCCCTTCCCCCAGAATGGGAATGCTTATCCTCCTCTGAAAAGTACATGATCTGCTAACAGAATTCAGGTCACCTAGGCTGTTTTCAGGGCTTCAACCCTCTATGCCACAAAAGTTGGTTTAGATGAAGTCAAAGATTGGCAGCAAAGTCTTCAGCGTCTAAACAAGAAATTAAATAACAAGAAGACTATAGAAATCACAGCTATAAAAGTAAAACAGCCACAGAAACAACTGGAGCCATACCAAGGAAGTCACCAAGAACATTCTGAAAGGACTTGGATGGAGTTAGCTACAAACACTGGGAAGAAGTAGCAAACTGAAAAAAGTGTGCAGACTTGAAGACGTATAAAGACGTTTGGTGACTAGGCTCGAAGAATCGAAGAGGTATCAGCATATATCAGAAGATGTAATTTTATATAAGGAGAATGATAAAATTAAGTTGCTGCAGGACCTACAGACTGCTGACAAGACTGTTCTTGTAGTGTCATGCATCAGAACCTTCAAGCTCATAGAGTAAGGGACTCTGAAATTCAGAATGTTACCATACAAGTTGCAATCCTTCATGCAGCACATAAGAAGGCTACAAAAGATAAAGAACCTGTTTTATTACTATGGGAAGTTTTAAACTGGCAAATAAAACTGAGTAAATGCATTCAGTTGGCAGTGAAAGATTTGGAAGAAAAATGTAAGTGGAATTAAAACTGTGTAATGCATGGAAGAGGAACAAGCTGTTCTGCAAAATGGTTGCACAAGATGCAACTATTTTTGAATTAACTCTGCAGTGGAAAATAATGGAGGCTGAGCATAGGAATGAGGAAACACTAACATGACTAACAGAGATAGTCTAAGAGAGGAGTTGAAGTTAAGAGAAAAAAACCACAGATGTTCCCAGCAAGGTCACTTATAGCGGGAAAGATTTGCTTTAGAAATGTATGCTTCATGAAAAAAAATCAGTATTACATTTTGAACTTGAATGGATATGGCCACACATGCTGGGGAAAAAAGGGCAAATCTTTAGATGAGAATGACACATTGGAGAAGCTGTTGTTGTCTTTCGGCTTTTCCTGGTTAGGGGTCACCACAGCGGAACTCAGGTCCACTAATGATTGGCAGTAGATTTTTACGAATGCCGAGGTGCCAGTTCAACGTTCAACCTTCAACTAAGGCACGCCCATTTACGCATGTCTATCGAATGTCCACCCAACCACGGGGAGGACATGCAGACTCCACACAGAAGGCACTCCCTGCACTCCAGCTGAGAATCGAACAGGAGAACCTCTTGCTGTGAGGCAACAATGCTACCGCTGCACTTGGAGAGGAAAACCTAGAAATTAACTTGAAAGCAAATGAAAAAATTCAAGCAATTCTTCAATGCAATGAGGACTTCAAATGCATTGAAGTCATTACAAGCTGAAGAATGAAAAACAATGCAGAGAGCGAGAATGAACCAAACTGAGCTTGCTCATGATTAGCTTTGATTACCTTGTATTGTTCAATATCTAAGTATTTAAGCTGGAGAATGAAAAAAAACTTGATACTGAGCAAGTCTTGGCTTAATCACAGCTAAATACTGCTGTACAAAATATTGCAAGTTGTCAGGCAATAAATGAACATTATAGAAAGAGAAGAATGGTGGTGTCTGTTAAATTACAATACAACAAGAAATTTCCAAATTGCCAGGAAGGTCAAAGCTAAACATAAATTAAAACTAGCAGCAGAAGCCAAAAATAAATAGAAATCCTTCTTTAATTATATTCATTTAAGTAGAACATCCACTCACCTTCACTGCTTAACTTCATTTCAGACTTTAAGCTTGTCCAGTACATTAGCACTCTTGGTGCCTCTTTCTGCACTTGTATAATTATTGTCTACTAGTTTCTCTAGCTATAGTCTACATTTGCATACATTTGATTTAAAGCCACTGTTTTACTATGTTTTATTTGGGCACAGCATGAATACACTCCAGAGCAATAAAGTTCAGAAGTGCAGATGGGCCAATACTGTGCTTTCTTGTTCCAGTTAGTAACTGTGCTGTGGAACAACCTCCACTGCCCACACAAGTTACACTACTTTGTAATTTGCTCTTCCTTATTACCCCTCATCTTATCTTGCAGCTATCCAGTTTATCATATACTTTCACATTAACTGCACATTCACTTGCATTGTAAGGACTTATCTTAAAAGCAATGTATTAGTAGTTTTTCAACATACAGATTTCATTTTATGTATATTGTTTTCATTGTATGGATGGAAAAGAAAAAAATAACCCTTACTAATGAAGCATTGAAAATAAAAAATAGTAAATTAGAGCCAATGCCAATACCAATCATAATGGCCTTTTTAACATTTTGTTTTTATTTTAAATGCATTTATCCCAAATAGACAAAGGACTTTATCAGAAACAGCAAAAGTCATTCTTTAAATAATTAAATAATACAACCCATGTGAGTGCACTTGAAATCATGTGATCAAACAATCATGTGACATAGGATGTTCCAATAAATAAAAAACTTGAAATCTTTTGAAAAATGATAAGAATAATTATCACACTTATGTCAAATATATAATGTTACTGATTTCTTAACTTTCTAATTTTGTGATTATTTGGTCTGATATTTAAAACACTAGAAATGGAAATATATTCATTCAGTCCTGGTGGTACATTGGAATTTAATTTAATCTACCAAACCAACTCTCTGTAAGATAGTAGGTTCTCCCATCAGCTTCCATTTAAAAAACAAAACACAAATTTATTGAAATTGTTGCAAAATAGTGAATGTTATGCAGAAAGATTTCTTTTTCTTATAATACATTATAGATGTTTGTGTATTCTCTTAATGAGAATGAGAATTCTTTCAGTTTTGTCCACTTAAAATGAATTATAGGCAAGCAATTAGCAAGCTAGACTCATCAATTGTATTGCAATTAAAATGATCTGTTATAGAAATAGTTATGCAATAATTACAAATGTCAGTTTCAGTACCTTCCAAAGTACACAGTTTTATTTATTTATTTATTTTACTTTTGTTAACCGGGCTAGTCTAACTGGATACATGTCCATTTTCAGTAGAGGCCCGGGGAGAAAAGCTCCAAGACACATACAAAATACAAAAAGAAAGTTGCAACAATCCAAGTTAAAACAGCTGGTGATAATAAAATATTAGTACAGTACTCATCTTGAGCAAGACACAAACAGTAAAGTCTAATGTACAACAGGTGTTACTATTTACATATATACATATATTTAAATTGCAATAATATGGTCATTTGGTTCCAAAGGATAAGTCTATAAGGGTGAAGCGTATTCATTAGTGTAGAGGCAGAAAGTTAGTCAGGGTTAGTACAGGGGCATAACCAATGCGTTTTGAGAAATAGTTTTAGATTCTATTTAAAAAGTGTTAGTGAAGACAGAGATACTAGTTTGGAGGGTAGAAGATTCCAGAGCTTTCCAACAGTATTAGAGAACAGAGAGTCTCCTGCCAAGTTATTGGATCTGCAAGTATTGATCAGCAGTTTGAGGATTGTAGATTGTTAAGATTGCTATAAAGGGTAATGAGGCTAGCAAGTATTGGTGTATTGGTGGTTGATACATGATCTTATGGGCTACAGCAAGCTAGTGAAACTGAAGATGGTTTAGAAACTCTAGCCATCCTAATTGCTTTAGATTAAGACAGTGGTGAGTTCTAAAAGGAGAGTCAGTGGCAAATCTAGCAATATTATTATAGGAAATTGCCAGTTTGTTGAGGTAGTTTTTAGAAAGATTAGTGTATATAGGTGAAGCATAGAGTAGAGTGGAGATTAAGTGAGTACTGGCTATAGCAATCCTGGCTATTGGGGTAAGAAAGGGTTTGATTCTATAGAGGGACTCCAATTTTTTGTTGACTGATTTTATTGTGCTATTTATATGAGTGTCAAAGTTAAGGTTGTTATCTATTGTTATTCCTAAGAGTTTAGTGGTAGAGTTGGGGGATATGAGAGTGCTGTTATTAGATATGAGTGTGAAATTTATTGGGGTGGATTTTCGGGTTGGAGTGAATAGTAACAGTTTAGTTTTTTTGGGGGGTTTAGGAAGAGGCAGCGGTCTAACAACCATTGCTCAACTGTGTTGAATGCTTTTTGGGTAAGGGTCTATAGTTCAGTTGGAGAAGTGGCTGAACAAATTATAGGAGAGTCATCTGTGTATTGAATACAGGCAGCATGAGGAATTGCTGAGTGAAGGTCATTGATAAAGACTGAAAATAGGAGTGGGCCTAATATGGAGCCCTGAGGAACACCAAGGGAGATGGGAAGGTGATTAGATAGATTATTATTCCATAGCACAGCCTGTTGTCTATTGTCTAGGTAACCAGAAAAAAAAAAAAAAACCAAAAAAACAAACCAAATATGCTAATTCACCAAGGCTCCTTCACATTTCAAGAAAAAAAAGCTTTACTTTCCAACTTTCACTCTTCGGATAGCTTCCTCCACCTTGACCCTCCTTAAAACTTGTGTAAATGTCCAGTTGTTTCACAGCATTTTTTTTTTTCAAGCTTGGAACACACACACAATTTATCTTTATACTTATACTAGTACAGGCTTTGCTCTCCTCTCCATTCAGAAGATGGAATTAAACAGACTAATAAAATTATCTAACAAAACAGTTACAGTATCAACTTTACAACACACATCTGAAGAAGAAGGGAGGTCACTGTATCCCTCCAAAGCCGCGAAAAGTAAAAAGTTTTTTGATTAAAAGCCTAAAGTCTTGATTGAAGTGCGCATTCCAGCTCTTTTTGGTGGTTATTGTCTAGGTAAGATTTGAACCAATTTATGGCTAGGGGTACATGTGATAGGGATTTCAATATATTTAGAAGGATCTGGTGATTAACCATATTGAAAGCTTTAGATAAATCAATAAAGACTGCGGAGGAAAGCATATTATTGTTACGGGTTTTGTTAATGCAGCCTGTGAAGGATAGCAGGGCAGTAGTAGTACTGTGGAAAGATCTAAAACCATGTTGACAGTTGGCAAGTAAGTTATTTTGGAGTAGGTGGTTAAGTAGTTGCTTATGAATGCATTTCTCCATTATTTTTGCTAGTAGAGATAGTAGAGCTATAGGATGATAGAAAAGTCATTGGAGTTCCCACCTTTATGTAATGGAATGATATGAGAAGTTTTCCAGATAGATGGGATAGTTCCTTCATTTATGTTTCTGTTAACTAGAATGGAGATGGGATAGGCTATGGCTTTAGCTCCTTTTTGCATGTATTCTGCTGGATGTTTGTTAGCTGAGGGGGTGGTAGGTTTTAGTTTTTGGAGAAGGGAGCAGATAAAGGAAGTAGAAACTGGGTGGAACTGAAATGATGGAGGTTGGCTTGTAGTAGAAGTAGGCAGATTTGAGGTATTTGGAGATGGATGGCACCTGTGAAGAAAGAATTGAAGGCATTAGCAGTCTGCGTGAGGTTCTCAGGATTAGAGTCTTGTGGGTTAGGTGTGATAGATTGCCATGGGTATAATAGTTTGTTAATGCTAGTCCAAAACTTTTGTGGTTTATTTTGGTAGGTTTGCTGTAGTTGGAAGTAAAAGTTTTTTTGTCTAGGAGGATGGGGTTTTTTTTGTATTATTTCTAAGTTGTCTAAAGGTTTGGTGATCTATAGTATTTTTAGTAGTATGCCATTTGGCCCAGGATTTGTTTCTAAGAAGTTTTTTTTTGCCTGGTAGCATTTGTGAGCCAAGGGGCAGGTCTAGCTTTATTTCTAACAGAGCAAGTTGGGGAGTGGTGGTCAAGGATGGCTAAGAATGTGGAATTAAAGTATTCCACTGCTTCATTTTTGGGAGGGATTTTAGTGGTGACCAATTACATTGCTTTAGTTCTGTCTGGAAAAGGTCAGGGTTAAATAGCTTTTTGGTGCATATTGTCCTAAATGTGTTTGGGTAAGATAGGTTGGTTTTATGTCTCATAATAAAAGTTAGTGAGTGGTCACTTAGGTCATCTGTTAGGGTTCCTGTTTTATATGTTTGATGAGGAGTATTAGTAAGAATCCAGTCTAATGCACTTTCTTTGTTATTAGATTTATTAATTCTGGTGGGAGACAAAACAGTTTGAGAGAAGCGATATAGGTTAATATGGGTGGTAGGGTGAACATTATTATATATTAAAGTCTCCTAAGACTATAGTTTCTTGTGGGAGATTAATAGAAAGGCAGTTAAGGATATTTTCAAGTGTGTTAATATTATTACCTGGAGGTAGGTATATACAGATAATATATATGGATTTACATGAGTTGACTTGGATTTTAGAAATGAGTATTTCAGCATTGCTGTCTGAGGGTGGTCTAAGGTTTGCAGTGCTAACTTGTAGCTCTGCTTTATATAGGATTGCTACCCCTCCTCCCTTTTTGGCTGTGCGGTCCAGTCTAAGGATATTGTAACCCGGTAGAGTGACTTCATTGTCTTTCACTGTAGGTTTTAGCCATGTTTCACATAAACATAGGATGCCAAATAGGTGGACATCTAGGAAGGCGTGGATGTGAGCAATTTTATTGTTGATGCTATGTATATTGAGATGTACTATAGACAGTGAGTTAGGAGGATTGGTAGGGGCTTGGGTACAAGTGTTGTTAGGGTTGCACTTAGTGGCAAGGGTGTTATTTGGGCCAGGGTTAGGATGGATGTCTCTGTCTAGTAGGAAGTGGAGGTATATTCTTTTTTATGGAATGATGAAGCTTACAATAGTAGTCAAGTAATTTTCTAATATTTAGACTGGTATACTTAATGTGTTCTAGTCTATGAAATTTGGCTTGAAGGTAGCAGGGTTTGGATATAATGTTTATGAAAGTATGAGAGATAGCTAGTGTTGGAGATGAAGTGTGTTTAGAGTGGAAGAGAAGAGTGGGGTATAATGGTTGTTCATAGGAGGTTAGCAGATAGGTAATAGTTAGAGGAGGAAAGAGTGAGACCAAGAGTAATAGTTGTACTTGACGAGGGATGGGTGACATAGTCATTATGTTGGATTGCAAAGAAAAAGGAGAATGTGAGATAAGGTAGTGTGACCTGGTTAGGAGATATATCAGCAGGTGAGGTGATGTAACAAGGAGGGGTGGGAGGTAAGATAATTAGAAGTGTAGTGTTGTAACAGGAGGTTTGGGAGTGCTAATTTGGTGATCTGCTAGATTGGAGCAGATGTAATGGGGGTGTGGTTTTAGAGGAATAAATGTAGGAGTAGTGCGGGTGGGTGGGGATTGGGGGCAGGGTAGGGTAGTGGAGCGGAGTGAGCCCACAGGGCAAACATAGTGGGTAGAACCAAGAACCAGAGAGAGAAAACTGTAGGGGATGACAATCAGTGAAGTGGGAAAGTCTGCAGATAAGTTTGAAAGTAAGAGATGTTGAAAAATGTTAAGAGGCTAGCAAGGATAGACTAGGGATGTTGGAGGAGTAATATGAGGTTAGGTATTCTGGGGCAGTCATGAAAGAGTGAAGCAATAATCAGAAGTAGGCTAGGAACTTAGTTATGGAGAAATGGTGAAGAATCCGTAAAGAAATAGCAAGACAGAAGAAGTATAGTATAGTGCTACCTAGTGGTCAGTTACTTTTATAGCATCAAAAGAGTCCCCTAAAGAGGGATATCAGGCTAAGGGAGAGTGGGAGATATCCTGCTTTGCAACAAGGGGGAATAAATGGGAAGCAGGGTTAGTTAAATGCTAGAACGAGGGTGGGGTTTGGCTGCTGGCTAACCTGGCTGGGAAGCTTGCCTACCCTAGCAGTAGCTTTACATTAATGTTGTTGTTTCAATAGGTAGTATCAGTTTCAGTACATACTTTCACTGTCTTTTTTTCAAGGAAAAAAACTCTCAGGGAGCTGGTAGGTTAAATCCTGTAATCTGAACTATTTTCTTTAGGCGTCCAGCAGGGTAGATTCAGATGGATTAGTGCAGGGAAGTGCAGGAACTCAATGTTTCACTGTCTTTTTTTTCAAGGAAAAGACACTCAGGGAGCGGGTAGGTTAAATCCTGTAATCTGGACTAATTTCTTTAGGTGCCCAGCAGGGTAAATTCAGATGGGCTAGTGCAGGGACGTGCAGGAACTCAAGGTTTCACTGTCTTTTTTCAAGGAAAAGACACTCAGGGAGCTGGTAGGTTAAATCCTATAATCTGGACTATTTTCTTTAGACGTCCAGCAGGGTAGATTCAGATAGGCTAGTGCAGGGACGTACAGGAACTCAAGGTTTCACTGTCTTTTTTCAAGGAAAAGACTCTCAGGGAGCTGGTAGGTTGAATCCTGTAATTTGGACTATTTTCTTTAGGCATCCAGCAGGGTAGATTCAGATGGGGTAGTGCAGGGACGTGCATAAACTCAAGGTTTCACTGTCTTTTTTTCAAAGAAAATACTCTCGGGGAGCTGGTAGGTTAAATCCTGTAATCTGGACTATTTTCTTTAGGCATCCAGCAGGGTAGAGTCAGATGGGCTAGTGCAGGGACGTGCATGAACTCAAGGTTTCACTGTCTTCTTTTCAAGGAAACGACTCTCAGGAAGCTGGCAGGTTAAATCCTGTAATCTGGACTATTTTCTTTAGGTGTCCAGCAGGGTAGGTTCAGATGGACTAGTGCAGGGACATGCAGGAACTCATGGAGTGGGTGCAAATGCCAGAGCAGGGTTGCACAGCAGCCAGGTAAGGGATAAGATAAGGATTTATTTAAAATTATTTGTTTTATAAGCAAAGGCAAGTTGCTGTCCGACCTTATGCATATAAAATCAGAATTTATTGTTACTGTCCAAATTTTGTTAAAATGTTAATAGCCCTATTGTCTACTTTATATGTTAATACTATAAATAATTATGTAAGGGCAACTGACAAATTAATAACCTACTAACAAGTGGACAACATTTGAGACACTGCTACAATCAGTTGGGACCATTAGCAGAAATCTTTCAGTAATAAATTAAATCAACAGAGAATGGTCTACCCTTAAGAAAGCCAAATTGGGTCAGGTCAAGAGTCTGAAGGTCACCTATGTCTTTATTGATAACGTCCATGATGATTCTCTCCATGGCCTTGCAGATAAGGCTGATTAGGCTTATGGGTCTATAGTTTCAAGGGTTGGTTGATGGACCCCCTTTGAGCAATGGAATTAGTGTTGCTGTTTTCTACTCTACTAGGACAAAGCCAGTACTTAGACTATGGTTGAAGAGAGTGCCAAGTGGTTCTGTTAGGTCCTGTTTTGGACCATTTAGTAGGCAGCCTGGGATGTTATCTGGTCCCATAAAGGCAGGGTGTTTGGCCATGGAGAGTGCAGTTATGACATGCTCTTTGGAGAATCTAAGTAGATGACTGGTGACAGGTATGCTTTGGGGAATGTCTGCTGGGGAAAGTGGGCTGAAGTTTGCACCAGATCTGTCTGCTAGCAGGTTGGAAATGTCCTCAGGGTCAGTATGAGTGTACGTCCACTACTAGTTTGGCACAAAGATGAGCCTTCCATTTTAGATTTCTTACATAGCTAAAAAATGCCTTGTGATTATCCTTAGCTAGGGATGTTAGTTTACCTTCGTAATTGGCTTTGGAGGACTTTTCAAGATATCTAATTTGCTTGCTCAAGCTGAAGAGGATGTTGTTCCTCTGCTGAGTCAGTTCCCCCTTGTTCTTAGACATTAGTTTCTTCCTCTTGTTGTATAACCTATTTATGCTTGATGTCTACCAAGGTGGCCTGTTTTTTTTTGTGAAGACCTTGTTTTGATCCTTTCAGGTTCAGGTACCAAGTCTGTACGTTTGTATAGGTTTTTATACAGGGTATTTGTGTACACCTATGTATAGCAGTCATTGTTGACAGTGGTAACAGGGGGAGATGAAATGACATACCTGTCTGGGACACATAATCTGAGAGTTCATTCATGTCTCTCTTCATATAGTCCAATGAGGTATGTCTCAAGTCATTCACTCCAACATGGACTATAACAGAGTCGTAACATTACTTGCTGTTGAGAGACTTGACTGTGTGCATTGCCTGATGGATAATGGCACCTGACAGGGAGCTAACCGTAACCTTCTTCTTGTCCAGCCTGGTGAGGGGGACATCTATGTGTCTCACTATGGGGGGGTCACCTATGACCAAGACATTTGGTTTTGAGGTGTTTTGCCTTAGGAACTCATTGGCCAAGACACTGTTGTCTGTTATTATGTGTAGTGGATTCCTTTGGGTCTGCAGTGTGTGCAGTAGGTTTGGGATTGAGAGGTCTCCAATCTTTAGGTAGGCGAGTTGTGAGCTTATGTGCAAGAGGTGAAATGTGTGTGCTGACAACCTGCTTGATATGTTGTTTGTTGTTATATGAGAGAACTGATTCCAAATTCATAATATAGATACATCTCTCACATGTTGTATTTGTTTGTTTTAGGGGTAACTAGTTGTCAGTACACTTGATGCAATCGGTATGATGCCCATGTCAATCAGGGTGGCATGAGAAATGGTGGGAAATTATCCGCCCATTATGGTAGGTGTATATACTGTAGAAACTAGTGGAGAGTGGGCTAGTTGGACCAAGTTTTGCTGTAAGACTACCACAAAGCAGATATTCTATAGAGGGCTAGGGGTAGAAAACTGCATCAGTGCTTCACAATGCACAGCTGAGTTGCTCACAGGACAGTAGTGCAACCTGAGCAGCTCCAGTAAACTGAGTGCAAACCAACGCAAACATGACACTTAAATACAAGTGAAGTTAAATGATTTTTAAAAAAAAGAAACCAAAGGGAAAGCCTAAGACTGAGCCTTATTCCAGAAATCCAAACTCAGATGGGTCCTTGGCTGCACACTTCAGACACAATGGCGCAGGGCTGATTTTAGTGCTCGAATGATATCAAACAGTATAGATACAGCAAGCCTGAATCTGGCCTATGCTATACAATACAAAAGTACTAGAAATTCAAAGTGCAGAAAATTGCAAACACAACAACAAAAAAAAATAAATTAATAAATGATCAGCAATTCAGCAGAATACTCCCACAAGACTGTGGACCACAAACCTTCCTTGTGTGAAATAACTGGTCTAGAACCCAAGTGTTTAAACCAGAACAAAGACAATTAGAGTAACAGGCACAATAAGCCTTCATCAGCTATTCCCAGCTTAAAATGGTGTAGACTACAGTCTCCTGCTGCAAGAATCTAGACCACAAACCTTCCTAATGTAAATAACTGGCTTGGAACCCAAGTGCTTAAACCAGAACAAAGACACTGAGAATAACAAGCACAATAAGCCTTCACCAGCAATTCCCAGCTTAGAAGGTTGTAGGCTACACTCTCCTGCCACAAGAGTCTAGACCACAAACCTTTGTGATGTAAAATACCTGGTTTGGAGCCCAAGTGCTTAAACCAGAACTAAGACACTTTCAGAAAAACAGGCACAATAAGCCTCCAACCAGCAATTCCCAGCTTAGAAGAGTGTAGGCTACCCTTTCCTGTCACAAGAGTTTAGACCACAAATCTATATAACATAAAATTGCTGGTTTGTGACCCAAGTGCTTTAACCAGAACAAAGGCACTTAGAACAGCAGGCACAATAAGCCTTCCACCAGAAATTCCCAGCTCAGAAGAACAAAACAAGCACTCCAGTTAAATAGAGATTCCTCCAAATATTTCTAGCTAAATGAGGAATATTTCTCAGCTCCTCCAACTAATTATCTGATGTTATTCATTGTTTGCAAAATAATTCTTTGCTAGCTTTTCTAACTGACCCTAGAAGACCTCTTAGAACTCCAATAGAACAGAAATCTTAAAACCAAACAAATGTAATACAAGAAGAAGATGAAGAATAGAATTAGCTAAACCTTAAATGAAAACCTTCAATTCAAAATAAAATGCAGACAGAGATCAGCAATATTCCAGCAGAGTACAGCAAGCATGACAAACTAGCACTGTAGCTAAATCCTCCTGTACTCATTTAATTGTTGGCTGCCAATTTTGCTAGGCTTCTATGAGGTGGGCCATGAAGCTGATTCATTCTGCTGTGCATATAATTGTCATCATCATCAGTAGCTGCTGTTTTCTCATTTTCTACATTGAGTCAGGATGTCACAAAAGCTGTTGCCACATCTCTCGAGTCAATGCCACTCCCCTACCTTTTTCAGCACTCATGATAATTACAAGTTCACCCATCTCTTTGCTGGACAGCCTTATTTCCTTTTGCCATCTTCCAATCTCTCCCAAATCTGCTTTACCAGATTATGTTCTGCTTTGCTGTACAGATGTCCAAACCAAAATAATCTGTTCTTTTTGTCCTCTTCTGCAACTGGAGCTATATTTCTCTCTGCTCTGATGTCATAATTTCTTAATTTGTCCCACATTATGCATTCTACCATGTCTCAGGCAATTCATCTTCATCTCATCTGGCTTAGGTTTCTGTACCATAAAGAAGTATAGGTTGCAACACTGTCTTGTACTCCTTTCTTTTCAGCTTCTACAACATTCTTCAGAGACACACTACCCCTAACTCTTTGGGCCAGTTGGCTGCAGCCCCTCCAATTCCAGCTTTGACCTCTCCATTCAGCATTTTTTTGCCTTAGTTACCCCTCCTAGATATCTGAAGCTGTTAAACTGTTCCAATACTTTCTCTTCTATCCCACTGTTCTGCTTCTTCTAATTTTTCCCATTTTATGCCATGAAAATTGTCTTGTTTATACTCAGTTAGATCCCATGTGGCCTCAGTTTTGCAAACCATTTCCGTATTATTTGTTGAAGGTCCCTGTTCAGAGTTTGCTTGTAATGTGATGTCACATCTTTTGCATGCAATGATTTTGCTGATCCATCCCCTCCAAACTGTTTGCTGCTGTAGACCATCACCAGTATGAACAGCAGGGGGCTCAGAGCAGAAACCGATGTACCACCTCTTTCACTTGGAGCTCCTCTGTGAGTCTGAATACTGTTGGCACTTGTGTCATTGGATACTTGTACATAGCCTGCACTAATTCCACCAATGTTTTGGGGAACTGAAATCATTGTAAAAATGCCAAAATCTCCTTTCATTGGACCTTGTCAAAAACATTTTCTAACTCTAGAAATGCCAAGTTGAACTCTTTTCTCATTTTTAGTATCGTTTCTACTATCTGCTTATTGCAGACACTGAGATGGTTGTGTTACTTCTTGATCTGAAACTAAAATGCTCATCCTCCATCTTACTTTCTGCTCTGCATATTCATTTATCAATCACCCTGTCTAGCACTTTCATACAATGTGATAGGAGTTTGATACTGTCTCTACTACTAACAATTGTAAATGCTCTCTTTTTTTTTTGTACACTGGCACTAAAATGCTTATTCCCCAGTCACATGGGCTACATCTTACCACTCTCTCGGGAACCATTTCTCCACTATCTTACCCAATATCATGGTCATATCTGTCATGACATCATCTGAGCTTGTTGCGTTCCTTGATTTCATTTTCCTTAGTGCATTTTTACTTCTTGTACGGTAGCTACTCTTCTTTCATCAGAGGCTGTATCTGGGACAGTACAGCTTCTGTGGGATTTTCTTCATTCAAGAGCTGCTGGAAGTACTCTTTCCATCTGCCTTTGATGTCCTATACACTGATGAACAGGTTGTATTTGCTACCATCCTTTATGAAGGGAGTCTATTGACTATCTTCTTTATCATCCTCACTTTGCCTTACAACCTGATAGAACTGTTTTGTGACATGCCAGTGTGCCATGTTGTTTATATTTTTGACGTCTCTCTCTTAGCCTCTTTGCTAGTAAAACATTATTCCTTATTTACCTGGTACATCTTTTCTCTCTCCCACTTTTTCCTGCACTCATTCTTTCTTTCTACTGATAACTTCCTTGACTTCTGCTTTGCACCACCAGCTTTCCTTGTGTAACTTATTTCCATACCTGTCTTGGCCACTTATGGTCTTCACACATGCTGATTTAAGATGCTGCCATTCTTTTTTGACTTCTACTTATTCTTCTTCTTCCTGAGGTTCTAGATACCTGAGTATTTCCCTGAACTGTTGTTTTATTTTCCCTCAGGCAACTGATATGACTTCAGCCTAGTTTCTATTGACTTTAGAGCCTTTTCTAAACACTGCTTCCAGCTGATTCTGACCAGCAGTAGTTTATGCTCTGGACTGACTATTTCAGTGGGGATGACTTTGCAATCCCCGATTCTATCCCAATGTCCTTTCCTTACTTGCAGGAGGTGTACCTGAGTCTCATGTTGGCCACTGCTTATGTGATGTCATGACTGTCTATTGCAGAACCATGTTTTGGGCACCATGAAGCTATTTGCCAGACAGAGGTCTGGCAAATCGCTCGCCTTCTGAATTTTAGCTCCATCACTGATGTCCCCTGTTATCAACACCGGATCATGTTGTCCTGCTTTATCTGATAAGCTGTGCAACTGCTGTCAGAGTGTACTCTTTTCCTGACCATCACAACTCTGGTGAGGTGCATAGGCCAAGATTATGACTACTATTTTACCTATGCATGGAGTTTGATTGCCATGAATCTATTTCTAATTTTGATAGCAGACCTCACTATCTTTAGAGGAATCCCCATTTCCTAATTCTCCCAGCCCTTCTAGTCTGCCATCCCTGAATAGTATATGCTAGATCAACAGACATTTGACAGTTTCAAGCTGGATCCTGCCAGTGAACCTGTATTTAGTGTAGCAATCCTTAGGTCATGTTTGATAAGTTGATTGTTTTTACATTCCACGTTTGCTCAATAAAGCAATTCCAAGTAGCCCAGGCTGGGCAAATGTGCACCAGTCAGCCAGCAACTTACTGTTCCAGGGCTGCTGGGCATTATGACAGGCATGCACTGGCCAATAGAGGTATATAGACCTCTCCCACCATGGCATAAGGTGGAGTAGATTGCAACTTCAACCCATTAGTTACCAGCAATCACTGACATAAATTTGACCAGATCACCCAGAGACAATTTTTACACCATGGAATGTCTAGCCCTGACACAGTGTGCAGACTGTAATCTATGTTTTTCTATTTAGAGGACACTGTTCACCTCAGCTGATGCTTAAAGTGATTGGTCTCCACAACTCTTCCCCCAAAAGATACCACTTAGAGTTTGTACTGATGCCCATGACGCCATTCAATTTTGAATGAGCTTTTTGTAGAAATACCCAGCATGCTTTTGGGAGGTGGGAAGAACCCTAAAGAGACACACAGAGATTGTGAATACTCCACACGGGCATTGTTTGTAGGTCAGGATCAAATGCTGTACCTTGAGCTTGGCAGCTGAAAACCTTAACCATTATGTCAGATATTCTACTGATGTTGTGCATTGCATATAACTGTGCCAAAAATTAGAAAAGGTTATAAGCTAATTTTAATTGAGCTGCCAGTGAAATATGCTTCTTTATTATCCACTGTTTAGTTTGATACTAATGAAACCTGCATAGGGTGTGGATGGATCATCATATTTTATGATTTATGTTAATTTGAAGATTTATTCCAGCTGATATTTTTAGTTTAGTTTTTAAATTAAGTTTTATTTTACTATGATGCCCCTGTACTGGCCCAGTAATCAAGGAGCCTCAATCCTCACCAATGGCAACAGTGGGAAATGTACACACTGGGAGGATGACAATTACACAAACACAGAAATGTACAATTTCTCTTATAAGCACACAAAGATCACAGTCAGTCTGGGGCTGGTTTCTCCGTCTTTCTCCAGATCCCCAATAAATCTCCCCACTGGCACAGCTATAGGGTTGAGATCTCAGCTGAGTGGCCAAACCAAGATCTGCAGTACCTTCTCTGTCTAACCAGTGCTCAGTGTCCCAGCCCAATTAGCTGACACACACTCTTTGAGATTTGATTTATATACATGCGCGTGCACACACGCACACACACACACACACACACACACACACACACACACACACACACACACACACACACACACACACACACACACACACACACACACACACACACACACACACACACACACACACACACACACACACACACACACACACACTCCTGGGAAAGGGTGGCACAGATTTACTAGCTATTCCCCCTTCTCCCCAGACTATAAGTTAGTTCTGACTGCGACCAGCCACTCTTTACCAGCTACTTTAAGGCCCTTAAGAAAGGGTTTCCAATCTTACTGTGTAATATTATTATAGGCTTATAGGTTCATAGGTTGGTACTAGGCTATCAGTCCTATGGCCTATACAAGCCTAGCCATAACAATTCCCTGGCTATTTCTTCCCACATTATTTACTTTCCTGGACCCCTGTCTAGCAGGGCGACTGACGTGATCCCTGGGGTGAATTTCCTTTCTCCCATCCAATCGTCAAGGTTCCTCTTGAAGAGGTCCAAAGAGGTAATCTGCTTGACATGTATGGGCAATCTATTCCAGTGTCTGGGGAGTCTCTGGGTCAGGAACCTATCCCTCCAGCATGTTTTGTTTATTGTGATGACAAGGTTTAGATCCCTGGAGCGTGTAGCTCTGAGGGATTGGGATTTCAAGTGTAGCATGTCCAACAGCTCTGGGTTTGACATGGCCTTGTATGTTAAGCAGAGATCGCCTCTGAGTAGACGATATGTGACAGAGTATAGCTGGAGTTTTTTAAGGCGGTCAGCATAGGGCATCTGCTTTAGGCCTGTGATTCTTTTAGTGAGGTATTTCTGAGGCCTTTCCAGTTGTTGCAGATGTCTTGAGAGGTACATACCAAATGGGGCATTGTATTCTATAATGGGTCTAATGAGGGATGAGTACAGTGGGACAATGACCTCCTTTTTTCTGGATGAAAAGTCCTTCATGATGAGGTGTGCCACATAGAAGGATTTCCTGACTGTTGTGGTGATGTGGTTATCGAAGGTGAGACCACTGTCCACCTGTGTCCCTAAGTCTCTTATCACACTTTCTGTGTTTAGTGTACTGCCACCTATATGGTAATTCATGGATACATGTTTTTGGGATAACAATACATTTCTTGGCATTGAGCTTGAGCCCATGGCTCTGGCACCAAGCATCTGTTTCTGTAAGGCCCTTTTGTAGAGTATCCACATCATTTGGGGATTCAATAATGGCTCCCAGTTTGCAGTCATCTGCAAACTTTGTTAGCCAGAGTCCCTTAGTGTTGACCTGTACTTCAGAGAAGTAGATGCCAAACAAGAGCGGCCCCAGGACTGAACCCTGAGGTACTCCACTTGTCACTTGTCTGGTGCTGGATTTGGAGTCGGCTACTTTTACAGTGTGGGTTCTATCAGTAAGCCATTTAGCAACCCATTGGGTGACATAGGGATTAATGCCCAACTTAGTAAGTTTATCTATGATTCCAGAGTGGGGGATGGTGTCAAAGGCCTTGGCAAGGTCTAAATAGGCTGTGTGGACCACCTTACCCTTGTCCATGGCTCTGGAGACTGATTCAAAGAAGTCAATCAGGTTCAGGAGACAAGATCGGCCCTTCACAAACCCAAAGTGGGTGGGGTCCAGTGTTTGAAGGTTGCCAATGTCTTTGTTTATAAGTTCCATGATAATACGCTCCATGGCCTTGCAGATAAGGCTTGTCAGACTGATGGGATGGTAGTTTCTGGGATCCAAGGTGGATCCCCCCTTGTGGATTGGGATAACTGTAGCTCTGCGCCACTCAGTGGGCATGAAACCTGAGGTGAGGCTATGATTAAACATGACACTTAGGTGAGGTGCCAGTTCATATTGTAGGTCATGTAGTACACATCCCGGGATGTCATCTGGTCCCATGGATGCTGTATTGTTGGCTTTAGAGAGTGTGTTTTGTACCTGTGCGGCCGTTATTACTGGAATTTGGCAATCTTCTGGTATTGAGATGGGCCATTTAGGGGGTGAGAGAGGGGTGAAGTTGGCACTGAATCGATCTGCCAGGATATTGACAATATCCTTCGGATCAGTATATTTAATGCCATTCTGTTTTAGCTCAGAGCAGATATGAGCATTGCCATTTAGATTCTTGACATAGTTATAGAATGCTTTATGGTTGTCTTTGGAATATTTGGCAATTTTATTTTCGTAACTAGCTTTGGAGGATTTTATGAGGCATCTCAGTTTCTTACTGAGGCTAGTAAGGGAGTTTTTGCATCCTGGGATTTTCCTCTTTTCTGCAAAAGTTTCTTCCTTTTGTTGTAAAGTTTGTTTATGGCAGGGGACCACCAGATTGGCTTCCTTTTTGGATGAGAGCATTTTGGTTCTATTTGGGATGGCACGATTCATGCATGAGTGGATGTGCTTGTACAGTGCCTTAGTGTAGGATTCAGCAGTTGAACTTTCAGTTCTGCCTGCATGGGTGTCATGAAGTTTGTCACTTCTGACTTGAGTAGCATGAAGTTGGCTTTGGAGAAGTTTTTATGGTGGTTTCTTTACTGCGGGTGGCGTGGGATGTGGATGTTAAGTCTGATTAGCTTATGGTCAGACCTGACTAATGAGGAGGTGACCATAGGTATGGAGCATTGATTTCCCATGTTGGTAATGACCAGGTCTAGGATATTGGAGCCCCTGGTGGGACTATGGATTAGTTGATCCAGGGCGTTGGAATTTATGAATTCCAAGAACCGTTGCGCAAAGGTGTTGGGACATGAGTAGTTTTCCCAGTTAATGGCAGGGTAGTTAAAATCACCCAGTATTAGGGTGTTTGGTTCTATCTTAATATTTTCCAGTATGTTTAGAAAGGTGTAGTGATTATCAATCCAAATGGTAGTTTGGCCAAGAGACAAGGCTATTAGGAGTGTCCTGTAAGTGTCACTAAATAGATATACAAGTACTCTATGAGCTTCAATATCTCTAAACAGACCAGACACAATTGAAAGGTTTAAATATATTTAATAATAAATAATAAAAGAACAAGACAATACTCAGTAAGTAATCAGTTACATCAGAGTTCAAAATCAGAGGAAATATTTAAAACAACATTGCAGGACAGTCTCAAATAAATAAAGAAACATATAAGCTATACTTTGGTATATTCCTATCCGAATCTAAAAAGGCAGATTGTGTAAACCCCTGCACTATAAGAAATATATGCATGTAACTGGAACCCCTTAAAATCTCCCTCTCGAAAATGCAGTACTACTCCCATGAAACCAAACAACTTATTCTCACTAGAAATAAAGTCTGGGCCACATGGAGATCCCACAGAAATAACCCTGATCTTCTACAAAAAGGCAATAATAGCTGACAAAAATAATTCTAAACTTTTCTGGTCCTCAGTCAATAGACTCCTCTCCCCAGGAAGTTCTAAAACATTCTTCACTGAAACTATACAAGCTCTTGCTAAACAACTAAATGCCAACAACTCACACACCACACCTACTACAAACTCTTCCTTCTTAAATTCTCTCTATCCAATCTACATCTTACATATATAGACTCCTTCTCAAACTAAATCTGCTGACAAGCTACCTTCACTCTTTCTACAAAAACATTATCCCACTCCATAAAGGTGGTAACTCCATAGACTACTCCCTATAGGACCTATTTGCTCTCCTCTCTCCTCTGGCCAAAATTATGGAGAAATGTATCCATCATCAGCCATTGACCTCTCCAAAGCATTCGATATGGTAAACCACTCTTATTATTAATCAATTTGAAATCCTATCTTTTGATATCCCTGCCATTAGATGGTTTAATTCTTATCTTACAAACAGAAAACAAGCAGTTCTCTGAATAACCACATTTCTTCTCTTTGCCTGTTTCTATCGGAGTTCCACAAGGCTCCATTCTGGCCCTTCTCTTCTCCCTCTTCATTAATGATCTCCAAACAATAATCCTCAAGCTACCTGTATTCAATATGCCGATGATTCCACACTCATCTGCTCAGCATCTTCCACCTCAGAACTTATCTCAGTAGATTCCTCTTATTAAATGCCAAAACTTCACCATCTCCTCCAACAATGCCACTGTCATTTCTCCCGACTCTACCACTAAACTTTTAGGTATTACAATTGATAATAATCTCTTTCAGCCAACACATTAACAACTCCATAAAACTTGTCAATAGAAAATAGGATCCATTAGACCATTTCTGACACCTTCCACTAGAACTAGGATTGCTTCCATCTTTACCAACCTCAAGAAAAACAGGTAACCCCTACAGAACGCACCACTGTCTCAACCTGAAACCACTAGGCTGGCTAGAGTTTCAAAACTATCTTGCAATCCAACAACTCACTATTGCCCATAAAATTCTGTACCGACCAAAGAACCCTCTAATAAACTATTGACTAGTTCTATAAAATCTAATAACACTGCTGGTGACTTTCAGTAGGTAAAATGGAATTTATTACCTAGCAACATAACAAAGATTACATCATTGCCTCTTTTCAAACAAAACATTAAACTGCACTTCCAAAACCACTGGCTGTGCTCCTGTAGTAAACCTGATTAACTTTCCACTACTTATACTCTACTTTGAACTACCTCTCCACCTGGCTTTCTTCTACTCCCACTTGTCTTCCAAATTACTTATTTGCTTGTTGACTGTCTTACTTGCTCTCCTTTCCATAACTTATCCCTTCTAACTTCCCTTATTCTCAGCTCTCTTCTTCCTACCCTGTATCTTTATCTTACAAAGTATTTTTATCTTTATTCAAAGTTTTTCAACTATGACTGTGTGTGGTAGCAATTATTTTATATAGTATCATTTAGTATCTTTATCATACAAAGTATTTTATGTTTGTATAAGGTTCTTTGGACTGTAACTGTGTGAACTGGTAACTAACTCATTTAGTAATAATAGGAAGCTGTAGAGTTATAGTTTTTTTTTTCTTTGTCTTTTACAAACTTTCTTACAAACACTATGATGTTTTTCTTTATTGCATTCTGTGTGGAGCTTTTCTCCCCGGACCTCTACTGAAAATGCAAATATCTCCAGCTAGACTAGCCCGGTCAACAAATGTAAAATAAAAATAAAAATAAAAAAATTCTAAAAGAGTTACTATGCCCTAAAAACTTACTTACAGAACAACAAGCAGGCAGAAGTACTAAACTGATGTTCTTGTTAGGTCAAAGACAAAATACAAAATGACCTCTCTCTCTCAGAGAGTTCTTAAATTAATATCAAATATTGCTGCTAGGTTACCATGCATGACCTCACTTTTTGTCACCTGACTTTAGTTCCCAAGCTAAACCCCCATTGTCAGAAACTAACAACATTTTAGCATATCCCTGTGAAAAATACATCTCTCAGACCTTTCCAACTGCTGGAAGACATAAAACAATAAAACACATAGAAAACACTGCAGAAGGCACCCTTATTCTAGATGTTCTGTCTCCTTGCTGCATTGAAACTAACTTTTGTAGCACAATCATAAAACAATTTAATTTCAACTATTTTCTTGAAGTTATGCAAGTTAACCCTCTATGCTCTAGTTCCCACTGTCAAAACATATACATTTACTCATGTACAATAGTTTATATACATTTCTACTCTAATCCAGCGGGGCACCCTGTGGTCACACATCCAGGCTCGGTACTGTACAAACCTTGTTCAACCCACACTTCTGTACCAGCAGTTTAATATACACATAAAATACAGTTCTAATACATTTGTGAGACAAGGATATGTTGATATTCACAAATGCCCTATGATTATTTACAAAATTCCAGATAGCTGTGCTGGCAGTATCTCCTTCTGTCACACTTATATTCATAAATGACATGTAATTATTTACAAAATTCCAGCTAGCTGAGTTGGTAGTATATCCCTTTGTCACACTTCTAACCCTCCCGAAAACTCAAGCTAGTTTTTCAAGTGACCCTTGAGAAACGTTGCTTCAGAGGGTCAGCCTATCTAGTAATACCTTATCCCATTCTCTGAATTGAGATTCCAGCTGCCTTGTCATTGCTAACCCAGTACAGTGCTGCACTGTCCCATCACATACCTGCAACGCTAGGCTCTACCACAGTAATTTGGGATTTGGCTAGCTGGCTCCCTGTAGCTATAGATTTCCCCCTCAGACTCCTCATGCCTTGTACTGCAAACACATAGCATGAGGGCCTCCCTAGCATGGTAAGGTTTCATCACGTTAACATTGTACAGTTTGTGCCCCTGCCTCCTGCATAGAGGTTCTACCATGTAGTAACATCACTGACCTTCCTTACCACCTTGAAATGTCCCTCCCAAGGTGCTTGCAGCTTGTTGTGTCTGACAGGAATGAGAGCCATTACCTGCTGCCCCACAGCATACTCTCTAGCTCAAGCATTCCTGTCATACCAGACATTTTTCTGCTATTGGGATTCTGCCAGGTTCTCCTGGGCCAAGCCCATGAACTCCCTGAGTCTTGTTCTGAAGTTTAGGACATATGCCACAACAGACTCTTTGTGGGATTCAAACACACACCCTCCCACTCATCTCAAATCAAATCTAGTGGTCCCCTCGCCCAATGCCCATACAGCAACTCAAAGGGTGAAAAATCTGTGGATTCCTGGGGAAGCTCACTGTAAGCAAACAGATGGGGCAAATCTTTGTCCCACTCCCTCTAAAACTGGTCTGCAAATGCCCATAGCATGGTCATGAGTATAAAGTTTAACCTCTCAACCAGACCATTAGTCTAGGGATGGTAGGGGGTGGTCTTTAGCTGCTTCACCCCATACTGCTTCCACAGACAAGCCAGCCGGTCTGGCATGAAGTTGGTACCTCTGTCAGTCATTATTTCTTTTGGGAAATCTACCATGCTGAAAGTCCCTAACAAACCATTTGCCACCTTTTCTGCCTCAGTAGAAGTTAGAGCTACTGCCTCAGGGTATCTGGTAACATAATCTACTACCACTAGGATATAACTTTTCCCTGTGGAACTTGGGGTACTCAGGGGGCCCCACAATATCCCATGCTACCCTCTAAAATGGCTGTTCCATCACAGGTGAAGGCATCAAAGTAGCTTTCACCTTGTCTCCTGCCTTGCCTACCTTTTGGCACTGCTCAAAGGTTCTGCAGTACCCTGTTACATCTCTGGAAATACCAGGCCAATAAAAGTTCTGCATAATACGTCTCTTTGTATGTTTTATGCCCATATGACCTTCAAAGGGAATATCATGGCCTATGGCTAGAAGTGCCAGATGGTAGGCTCTGGGCACTACCAACTGCTCTATTCTCTCACCCTATAGCCCTCCCTTAGGGGTCCACTCTCTATACAGTAACCCTTTGTCCCAGTATGCAGATTCCCCTTCCCTTGAGAATCAGGTGTCTCACTAGCTACCTCCCACAGGCCTTGTAATGTAGGGTCTGAGAGCTGAGCTTGTCTCAACTCTCTCTTTGTAACCCTTCCCAGCTCCCCTTCCACAGGAAGTCTGGTATTCATTGACAGTGGTGCCTCACTGTCAGCCTGGATGCTACTACTCACCTCTGCCTTTGCAGTCACTCTGTCCAAGGTAACATCAGTACCCACCAGCAGCTGTGGCTCACCTTCAGTCTCACTGCTACAGGGTATAGCCACCTCACCAGTCCTGGCTGCAAGGGTGCAGTCTGTCTGTGTCTCCCCCAGGCTACCAGACTCACATGCTTGTCTCCAAGCCTGACTGCATGTAACTGCATGCACACAAGTTACTGCATTATCAAAATCATTCCCTATCAGGGCATCTGCAAGGATATCATCAAACACACCTATATGCTTGCTTTTTTTTCTATACTCTCAGTCAAGGTGAACCCTAGCCAGAGGTATTTGGAATGGGGACCCTCCTAAAGCACTGACTGGAGTAGAATGCCCAGGCAAGTAGTGCTCCTCTTTAACCATTGCAGACTTCACAATGGTTAGGTCACATGCTATGTCTATCTTAGCAGTGGCCGTTTGCCCATTTACTAAGATAGGAGATAACCTCTTGTGGTAGTTTGGTACCCTTGTTGTCTCGAGACAACTTACTGCTGGTATTCTGTCATTCCCACTTATTGGCTCTCCCACCTTTTGTTCCCCACCTTGCCTCCATGGACATCTATATACTACATGTCCCCACTGGCTGCAATTAAAACATTTAACCCTTGGTTCTGGATGTGTCCCTGGACTACTGGTTTCCCCTACTACTGGCAGACTCTGTTGGGGTGGTTTAGGTTGCCCACCATGGGTTCCCTTAGACCCATGTGCCACACTGGGTATCCCTTTCCCGTGCAGTGATGCCCTAAACTATGCAACTATCTCCATCAGCTCAAGCCACAGTCCCTCTACAATATATCCAAAGTTAAAGGTTGAATAATCAGCATAAAAGATCAACTATTAAGAAAATCTAATGCTCCTGTAATCATAAATGAATTGCATATAGTTTGATTACAGCAAAATTACCTTTGCCCTAAATTCATTGGCAGGTTTTCACTGGATAAAGTATGCCCCTCATGTTTGATGAACTTTACTCTTTGTTACTGTCAGATGTCACTCAAAAAGGCATTTTTTGTGTGGAATGATCTCTGCTGTTTTGGACTGACCTGCTAATATTTTAAATGATCAGAAGACCATGTAAGACCAACCTGTATGCCCCCTCTCTTCCAGAAGTTAAGGGAGCATTTTGATTTTTTTTTCTTTGTAAATAAGATAGGGTTCATTGGTAGAAATGTACCTACTGTTACATCAGTTGCCCTTTCATTGTATTCTTTCCATTGTCTGTAATGTGAATTTCCATATATAGACCCATTTAATGCACATAATTTAATTTTTGTGCTACAGCACCTGTGGCCTGAATTTGGTCTCAACGGTGATGATTCAACCTATCTAGACATGCAAGGGCTGGTATCTTTTTTGCACTAACAGGCTGTTTTTGAGAGGAGGAATGTTTTTATCTTTTTTTTTCAAAATAGCTTTATTAACTCTGGCTATTCGGAGTCCTTCCATGAATCTTGTATAAATGGATAATTATTCACCTATGTCACGTCTTTCTTTTCATGTAGTGTTATGAAGAAGGTTATTAGTGACAAACATGAATCCTATGTCTGGGCTCAGGATTTCTTAGATGCATTCCATACTTGCAGCAATACTCAGACAACACAAGTTAGAATTGGCACTGATGTTCTGCTAATGAGATATTAGAATTTAATTTGAGGAATGGCCCTGCTAGTTCTCTGCTCTACATCTGATGCAATAAATCAGACTGCATTCTCAGCTGTTGCCCTATTGTACTATATCTTCCACTGCCCTGCATTGGTTTGGCTGCTATGTTTCAAGGTCAGAAAGATATTATGGTGACCGGTACCAGTCTTCTTTAGTCCAGCTTCAGTCTTATGGAGTTCTACAGGGATCATTTATTTGTTATATATATGTTACATAGGAGAGATGATATTTGGGAGTAGGGTCTGCAGTAACAGCGTGCTGTAGATGATGCTCACATATACTTCTACTTTATCTAGGACTGTCTGCAATTTGGGATTCCAGTGAAACTCCTTGGATAACATCCCTGACAGGGTGAGGAATAGTCAGCAGCATACCTCTCAAGCTTCAATCACAAGAATTCTGGACAACCTAAAAGTAATGGAGGAACAAGCTCCCTAAAAATGGGGCAGATTTCAAATGCTGCACTTACAAACTTAGAAAACTGA
Organism: Protopterus annectens; assembly: GCF_019279795.1. NCBI lineage: Eukaryota > Metazoa > Chordata > Ceratodontiformes > Protopteridae > Protopterus > Protopterus annectens. The sequence continues at coordinate 1,062,498,861 of NC_056735.1, forward strand.
TAGAGCAATAAGGTTTGCATTAGCATGCATTTCTGAAAGATATGAAGTCTGAAACTCAAATGTATATCATTATTTTATGACTTTAATCAGCAATCATTATCATTATCATCATTAACCCCCTTTAATCCAATTTTCTTCACCAGGTTGGGATGTTGCATCAACTGTCGCCATCTCTCTTGATTCAATGTCACTCTCCTACCTTCATCGACAGTTATACCTGACTGTTCACAGGTCTTCTCTCACACAATCAATCCTTCTCTTTGCTGAATGCCTTAGTTCCCTCTTGCCTTCTTCCTGTCTGCCCCAAATCATCATCACTACGTTGCCTTCTGCTTTCCTGCACATGTGCCAGAACCAGCACAATTTGTTTTCTATGACCTGGTATTCAACTGGAACTACTTGGGCTTCTGCACTGATGTTGTCATTTGAACATGTGTTCCACAGTGTACATCTTACCACCCATCTCAGACAATTTATTTAGATTGCCAGTAGATTCCTCAGTTGTTCTACAATCACTGCCCAGGTTTCTGTACCATGCAGTAGTACTGGTTGCACTCCTGTTTTGTAAAACTTACTTTTCAGCATTGGCATTCTTCTGTCATACACTACTCCTAGCACTGTATGCCAGACGGCTGTGGTCTGATTCTATCTCTGACCTACTCTTTCTGGCATCCGTTCTCCTCAACTCCCCTACCAGGTACTTGATGCTAATTATTTCACTATTTTCCATTCTATTTCAGTTCTCATCTTCTTCTAATTCCTCCCATTCGCTACCATGACAACTCTCTTATCTATACTCAGTTTTAGCCCATGTGCCTTTTGTTTTATAAGTCATTCCCCAATACTTTGCTAAAGTTCTTGTTGAGACTCTGTCTGTAATGCCACATCATCTGCATACATCAACTTTGTTGATCTGCCCCCTCAAACCTGTTTGCTAGCATAGTCCATTACCAGCATGAACAGCAGTGAGCTCAGAGCTGAACCCTGATGCCCAGCCACTCACACTGAAAACCCCTCTGTGAGCCTGAGCACTGTTCATATGTATGGCATTGGGTCCTTGTGCATAGCCTGCACTAATTCTATAAATGTTTCTGGGACTTCAAACCAGCACAGGACTGCCCAAATCAACTTTCTTGGGTTGTTGTTCCAAGTCTAGGAATGCCCAGTTGGACTCTCTCCTCATCTTTAGCTTCTTCTCAGCAGACTGTCTCACTGTAAACTTCAGGTTGGTTATACTGCATCCTGATTGGACTCTGAACTACTCATCTTCCCTCTTATTTTATACTACTCTGCACATTTGTTTATCAATCACCCTCTCCAGAACTTTTATGCGGTGTGGCAGGATTTTGATACCTTCATACTACCCACAGTTGTGAATGTCTTCTTTGTTCTTGTACACTGGCACTAGCATGATTAATCTCCAGTCAACTGGGATACACCTATTACTCCCAGGAGCCATTTATCCCCTATTTCACTCAACATCTTGATCACGTCTGATGTGACCTCATCTGAGCCTGCTGCATTACTTGGCTACATTTTTCATAGTGCTCGTCTTACTTCTTCTAGGGTTGGCCCCTCCTCTTTTTTCATCTTAGTCTATGTCTGAGGCAGTACAATTTCTGTGGGGTTTTCTTCATTCATTAGCTGCTGGAAGTACTCTTACCATCTACCATTGATGTCTTGAGGACTGGTGAGCAGGTTGTTGCTGACATCCCTTATGAAGGGTTTCTGACCATCTTTTTTTATCTTTCTGTCTTTGCCTTAAAACTTGATAAAGTTTATTTTGTGCTATCTACCAAGTCACTCTCCAGAAGCTGGTATAGTACAACTGATGCCTTGCTCTTTGCTACTGCTTTCTTAGCTTGTTCATTAGTCAAGCAATATTCCTTCTTAACCTTGTCCATCTTTTCTATCAACCATGTTTCATGCTCTTCATATTTCTTTTGATGTCTTCCCGGACTTTTGCATACCACTACCAGCTTTCCATATGTAGCCTATTCCCATACCTGGCTCAGCCACACATGTATTCAATAGTCCTCACACATGCTGTTTTGAGATGCTGACATTCTTCTTCAGCTCCAACTATTTCCACTTTGTCCTGCGGTGTAGGAAACCTGAATATTTCCTTGAACTCTTGTACTTTCTCTCCAGTCAATTTCCAGGTCTTCAGCCTAGTTTCTGCTGACCTTAAAGCCTTGTCGGATCACTGCTTGCAGCTGGCTGTGGCAATCAGCATGTTATCCAGTGGGCTAATTGGGGATGACTTTGCAATCATTTTAATCAATGACTTGACGAGAACCACAAAATGTAGTAGGAATAGAAAATGAGATGAAAAAATGGACATTCTAAAAAATTCTGAACCACTGAGAGGTATGGATGGTTGAAGTTCACTCCATATAATAACGTCTATGGCCTTCCATGCCATTACTAGGGACTCTGTGGTAACAGCTCTTTCCGCCAGTCATACAATGTCATGGTCATCAGCTGGAGTTTATTTTTAAGGCTTGTAATACTGGAGTGGTACAGGCACAATTCTGACATTGCAGAACCATATGTCAGCTGTCACAAAGTTCTTGTCTCCATGAGTAAAATATTTTGTGCATACAATACCTTGTTATGTTTGATGCCTTTCATACAGTAATACTTGTGATGGTTTCCTCAAATCGTGACTACTGTGATGCTCTATACATTGGCCTACCTCATTATGCACTTATAAGATTCACGTGAGTTTCAAAGTTATTTTAGTCTAATGACCATATATGCCTTGCCAATACCATCCATCATGAGTTACCTCTTTTCTAAGGAAGGAAGAGACCAATCAGTCCAGGGGTAAATTTAAGCCAGATTAGGTTTTAAGGAGGAAACTGAATCATACTGCTTACCCTGTAGAGGATATTGTTTTTCACAGAAGGAAGAGGTGCTGATGATGAGTCTATCTCTCCACCATTTTCAGTTTATCTTGTAATGTGAGTTCAGTCCTGTAGTTGTAGAGTTAGCTGCACTGTTTGACTCCCTCAGAGAAAAGAATTCAAGAACAACCATATCTCTAATGACACTACTAGTGAAGCAAGGATCCCTCCTCAAGGGTCCATAAGACACAGGGGTGTCTCTTGGCTACTAAGCTTCTTAAGACCAGATTTTTTTTTTTCTTTTTCTTTTTTTTTTTTTTTTTTAGTTAGGTACTTATGGGCCATTTCAAATGCACTGATGTGGAGAGAGAGAGGTACATACCAAATGGAGCATTGTACATTTAATGGGTCTGGTTGATGCTGAATAGAGGGGAACAATAACACCTTTAGACCTACATGAAAAATATTTTAAAGTCACTTGTGCTTTGTTGAAGGACTTCCTGACAACAGTAGCTTTGAGATGATCAAAGTAGAGGGAAACATCAGCTCATGTATCCATTTCCCTGACTACATATTTATTTATTTAGTAATGGAGCATTATTTGCACTGTATGATGTGGAAAACTGTTGCTCTCCACAAGAATAAAATACAACACTTTTGAGCATTCAATTTAAGATCATTATCCGTACACTAGTTATTAATGAGGATAAGCTCTTTCTGAAGGGTAAAGTTATATGAGAGGGTTTTGGCAATTAAACCCAATTTGCACTCATCTTAAAATTTGGTTAACCAGCAGTCATGGTCATCAGTTTTGAAATCAGCAAAGTACATGCCAAACAGGAGAGTAAAGATCCCTGCAGGACTCCACTGGTAGCATTAGCACTGCTTGAAGAGACACTTGCCACACAAACTTTGTGGGTTCTGTCTTTCAGAATGTTGGCTTTCCATCATACCAAATATGGATTAATGTTTAAGACAGATATATTTGTTACAATTCCGGAATGCTTTGGCCAGATACAGGTAAGCTGTATACACAACACAACTATTGTTGACAGGTTGCATGATCCTGTCAAAGTAGTTAATAAGATTTAACAGGCATGATCAAACCTTGACAAAGCCAAAATGTTGTAGCTCAAGTATAATGAAATTCTTTAAATGACAGTCAATGTGATTGGTTAGGATGCACTCCAAAGCTTTACAGATCAGACTTGTTAGGATGGTTGATCTATTATTTCAAGGTCCATGCTAAGGCTGCCTCTTACATAAGAGCATCATTATAGCAGTGTGCCAGGATTCAGGAACATAGCCTGTTGCCTACACAATGATATTTTTAAATAAACATATTTTTTTTATTTTTATTTTTATTTTATTTTACATTTGTTGACTGGGATAGTCCAACTGGATGCATGTCCATTTTCAGCGGAGGCCCAGGTAGAAAAGCTCCAAGGGTAAGCAGATACAGCATTACACAATACCAGCATTACATATTACAAACAGATTATTTACAGTGATTACATAAGTAAGCAAGTTAAACAAGTTCCACAGGTTAGAGCTAATCCCGAGCGTAAATCAGGATTAAATAAAATTACACAGTAAGCTGGTTAACAGATTTTTACACATTCTAGAGAGAGTTAGCCAGGCTTGATATATTGACAAAGCCAAAAACACTTAAGGAAGCATGTACAGGATGGTAGAAGTATAACATTCATTCTTTCAAGAGTATAGCAGCATCCTGTGGTAACCTCAAGGGTTTCCAGCAACAGCATCACATCTGAGACTTTGCTGTAACTGTCTTTCTTTCTTTCTTTCTTTCTTTCTTTCTTTCTTTCTTTCTTTCTTTCTTCCTTTTTTTCTCTTTCACCTTTTTTGGCACACATGGCATGATGAAGCAGTGTCATCTGGTTAATAAAAGAATAAGAACAAATCTAGTACAGTCTAGACACCCCCTACAATATTTATCTAATGAGAGCTTGTCTGAATAACAACAAATCTAGTGCAGTCTAGATACCCCATACAATATTTATCTAATGGGAGCTTGACCTTATTATTATAGCTCTCAGACTCCATGCTACAATCTGCTGTTATATTAGCTAGAATCAGGTATGAGACAGGCCAAGCTTTATGAGTGGCAGCCACCCATATGGGGCTGTGGCTTACTGATGGTGTACATGCATAAAAGATTTCAAAGTGAAAGAAGTAGCTGGACTACTTCTTAGACTTTGTTTATGATGCAGCTGGTACTGCTTTGAGTAAAGTTTTGTTTTACTCTATTGCAGCAGTTTATCGTATTTAGCTTTACAGATCATTAAAAAACTGACAGGGCAGAGATTTGCTGATGTGAACCCTTATTTATACTTGAGGTGAAGGATGAACGTTTGGTTTATAAATATTCTTAAACTTATTTCCATCGCAGGCAGGTAACCAGTTGTGAACTGCAGTTATGGCTTTTAGGCATGGGTTACAAATTACAGAAGATTTAAAATGAAGTGCTGATGTCATTGTCATATTCTTGGATAGCAAGACGGTGTGGCCTGATTGACAGATACAGACCCACTTTTTGGTTCATAACTACCTCGGGAGTATCCAACACAAAAAACAGCTTATGTGACTGATTAGTTGATGGTGACGTGGTTCCAGCTATGATGAAGGCCAGAAGTCAAAGGATCTTTTGGTTCACATCTTTCAGGTCTCCTGAGATGTATACAATACTTTTACTGTAATTACAAAGTAATTACTAGCTGGCTAATACATGCAGAAACCCATCAATTTACGTCTATATCTTTGAGGTACATGTCAGGGAATATGAAGAGAATCACAGGGATGAGAAGAATAGGACGGAACCAGAAACTGGTCAGCTATTAAACAAAGCAGAACATAAAGCTGTGAGTCTGATAATTTCGGTTTGCATATAAAGTATAATGATCTGTAATGGCTATTTCTGAATTTACACCTATGAGGTACTTAGAACAAACTGGTCAGGCAAAGTACCTTCTGTTGGTCTTAAACTTAAATAGACAAATTTCCTAACTTTATCACAATCAAAAAAAAAAGAAAGAGAGTGAGAGAAGCTTTATTGCCACCAGAACATTGATTCTATCTTTGAAATTTCCCACAAACAGCAAAGCAGCAAATGAGAATGGTAATCCTACTTGTATTGCATAGTATAACACAAAATAGCTGATAGCTTGCATAAGGGGCAGAATTTAGAAACATCAGCAACAGTATGGTGGGCAGAAGGTGAGGTTTGTGAAACAGAAATGGAATCATATCGATCTCATGGCTCACAACTGTGTAGCACGAGCAAGACACAATGAAATGCCACTGATTATGTACATTCTATCAGTAGCTGTAATGCCCCATGTAACATTAAGTAAGTAAGGGAGATATACATGTTGGGATATGCCAAAATTCTGTTTCAACCAGTTTAGCCTAAACAGAAAGGCAGTATCGTTTATATGTGCTTCAAGAATAATATGCATGCTCAGCACATCCTACCCACAGTGTGGGTAGAGGAACAGATGTGGCACAGGAGCATGGTGGTTACCTGATACAGTCATCCTATGTAGCACCACATAATAATGAATTATATATTAAAAAAGACATGGTGATTACCTGATACAGTCATCCTATGTAGCACCACATAATAATGAATTATATATTGAAAAAGGCATGGTGATTACCTGATACAGTCGTCCTATGTAGCACCACATAATAATGCATTATATATTGAAAAAGGCATGATGATTACCTGATACAGTCATCCTGTGTAGCACCACATAATAATGTATTCTTCTTCTTCTTCCTCTTCTTTCGGCTGCTCCCATTAGGGGTCGCCACAGCAGATCAACTGTTTCCATTTTTTCCTGTCCTCTGCATCTTGCTCTGTCACACCAACCACCTGCATGTCCTCTCTCACCACATCCATAAACCTTATCTTAGGCCTTCCTCTTTTCCTGTTACCTGGCAGCTTCATCCTTAGCATCCTTTTACCAATATACTCTGCATCCCTCCTCAGCACATGTCCAAACCAATGTAATCTTTCCTCTCTGGCTTTGTCTCCAAACCTTCCAACCTGGGCTGACCCTCTAATATATTTATTCCTAATCCTATCCGTCCTTGTCACACCCAGTGCAAATCTTAACATCTTCAACTCTGCCACGTCAAACTCTGACTCCTGCCTTTTTGTCAATGTCTCTGTCTCCAACCCATATTATATAGCTGGTCTCACTACCCTCTTGTAGACCTTCCCTTTCACTCTTACTGGTAATAATCTGTCACAAATCACTCCTGACACTCTTCTCTACCCACTCCATCCTGCCTGTACTCTCTTCTTCACCTCTCTTCCACACTCACCATTACTTTGAACTGTTGATCCCAAGTACTTAAACTCATTCACCTTTGCCACCTCTACTCCCTGCATCCTCACCATTCCTCTATCCTCCCTCTCATTCATACACATATATTCTGTCTTAGTCCTGCTGACCTTCATTCCTCTTCTCTCTAGAGCATATCTCCACATCTCCAGGGTCTCCTCCACCTGTTCCCTACTCTCACTACAGATCACAATGTCATCTGCAAACATCATAGTCCACGGGGACTCCTGCCTGATCTCGTCTGTCAACCTGTCCATCACCATTGCAAATAAGAAAGGGCTCCGAGCTGATCCTTGATGTAATCTCACTTCCACCTTAAACGCATCCATCACTTCCACTGCAGACCTCACCACTGTCATACTACCCTCGTACATATCCTGTACCACTCTTACATACTTCTCTGACACTCCCAACTTCCTCATACAATACCACAACTCCTCTCTAGGCACTCTGTCATATGCTTTCTCTAAATCCACAAAGACACAATGCAACTCCTTCTGACCTTCTCTGTACTTCTCCATCCACACTCTCAGAGCAAACATTGCATCTGTAGTGCTCTTTCCTAGCATGAAACCATACTGCTGATCACTAATCATCACCTCCCTTCTTAACCTAGCTTCCACTACTCTTTCCCATAACTTTATGCTCAATTTAATCCCTCTGTAGTTACTACAGCTCTGCACATCACCCTTATTCTTAAAAATTGGTACCAAAACACTTTTTCTCCATCCCTCAGGCATCCTCTCACTTTCCAAGATTTCATTAAACAATCTAGTTAAAAACTCCACTGCCATTTCACTTAAGCACCTCCATGCTTCCACAGGTATGTCATCTGGACCAACACACTGTGTAGCACCACATAATAATGTATTATATATTTAAAAAGGCATGGTGATTACCTAATGCAGTCATCATGTCTGGCACCACAAAGTCATGTATTGCATTTAAAGATCAGCAGTAAAGTATCTCATCACAGACTAGTAGCACAGAATAGAACATGCACTTCTTTGTAATATCTGCTGTCAAGCTGAATTTGCATTTCTTATTGTTCCCAGGTGCATGACTTTAAAAATGCAAATGCTCTTCAGATATTATGTTCCAGCATGCACTGGTAAATGTTCCAACATCAGTCTAAGTCACATCATGGAGAGCCCCCCCAGTGTAGCAGTAGTTATGTCTACTTCATTGCCACAGGCAAACCTTGACTGGTCTGTGACATAATTCAGCAAAACATAGTATCATCACCATCTCATCACAGCAGAGCATGAATCTTTAACCCCGACACTACCGTGTTCCAAATGAAGTACTCAGTCTTATACAGAGCTACAGCATGCAAATGAGGTACTCACTCTTATAAAGGGCCACAGTATGAAAATGAAGTACTCACTCTTATACGGAACCACAGTATCCAAATGAAGTGCTCACTGTTATACAGAGCCACAGTATGCAAATGAAGTGCTCACTCTTATAAATAGCCACAGTATAAAAATGAAGTACTCACTCTTATATGGAACCACAGTATGCAAATGAAGTACTCACTCTTATACAGTGCCACAGTATGCAAATTAAGTACTCACTCTTATAAAGAGCCACATTATGAAAATGAAGTCCTCATTCTTATACAGAGACACAGAATGCAAATGAAGTACTCACTCTTATAAAGATCCACAGTATGAAAATGAAGTCCTCACTCTTATACAGATCCACAGTATGTAGTTCAGAAATGGCAGGCCAGTCACATGTTGCATTCTGTACTCATGTGCTCTGTGTATATTAACCTCATGTCTCTTAACTGTTTTGTCACAGGCTGCCTATTTTCTATGCTTTGTTTGATCATTAGATCATTTGATCATGAAATGTGGACATTTTAAGTGATATACTGCCAGTGCTATTGTGGCTGTCTGTCTGTACAGATCACTTTACAGGCTATATTACATCATCTGTTCCTCTGGAGCAGTGATGTCTGTACAGATCACTTTACAGGATATATTACATCATCTGTTCCTCTGGAGCAGTGATGTCTGTACAGATCACTTTACAGGATATATTACATCATCTGTTCCTCTGGAGCAGTGATGTCTGTACAGATCACTTTACAGGGTTTAATACACTGTTGATTTACCTTGAGAACTGTGACATGACTAATGGCAGTACTCCGCATTATTATGTATAGTACCCTATATCTGAGAAGTATAGCCCCATAAATTATACCCTCGTACTGCAAAGGTGGTCAGTAGTTTGATTAACCACTAGCACATTGCATGAGCCTGTATAATAGTCTGAAAAAAGAATTGGGGTACTAAGTCTGTGAGGAGGTGGCTTTGGTGCTCTGTGTTAACCATTTCAGTTGCAATCACTCAGTATGCATGATTTGCATACAGTTTGCAGTTGTTAATGTGCACCAAGATTGTCTGTGGTGCACAGTAACATAATGGTGAGAAGTAGTGTTAATTCATTGTCTGTTAATACATAATTGTGATTTCTTTGCCTTATTTGTCTCATAATTTAATTTCTTGACAAAGGCTATCAATGCCAGACTACAGAGGAAGGAAAACCATTGGGCAGTATCATTTTTTTGAAAAGAAAGTTAATCTCATTTCTGATCTGTTAGTTTTGCTGACTCTGTCTAAAAAAAAAACAGAGACAGACATGTAACACCCCTTAAAACTATGTACAGATGTTTCTTTTAATTTATCAAAAAAAGTGTTACACAATTACATCAGCTGAATCAAATATGTTTGAGTTCTTTATGCTTGCTAAGGTACTTCTATGAACGGCTGCTAATTTTCATATAATAATGGTGTGCAGTGACTATTTTATAGTTGCTGGACTGAAGTGTAAAGTCACACAAGTGATACTGATGTAAGGTTGTACTATGTCAGATAATTATACTTGCACAGAAGTAAAGTCATCTTGCAATCAATTAATAGCTGAGGTCTAGGGGCCACAGGCCCTACAATGGGGGAATGAATCAAATCAAAGGCTTCCTGCAAAGGAAACATTTTAAACGTGGTACAGTTAGCTTTGGTTCTCATTGTTTATTATGCAGTCAGTGTTTTTAAGTGTTGATCATAGTTGCTCACATTTATGTGTGGAAGGCTTTGGCTCTTTTCATGCTGCAACAGGTGTTGCTATACTAGAGATGTTAAGAAAGCTTTCCTTCTCGCATATGTGTTCTTACTTTTGTTTTCCTTTTCAGTACATGTTCCTCTTACCATCTTGTGTAAATCATGGCCACTGGTTGTTTGCTTGTAATCTAACTTACAAAGACTGAGCAGTTGAACATTTCCTTTTCCACTGTTTATGAAGAAAATGGAACCCAGTTTTTAAGTAATCAGTGATAAAACTTAAAAAAGAAACTTGTAAACTGCAGCCCCCTTTTTTTAAAAGTGGCATGGAAGGTATAACATCACTGCAATGAATCAACATAACAATGTAGACATTCTAGCAGTTCATTAAGGGAAGCATACCTTTCAACTGTCCAGATATTTGCAAAATATCCAGATTTTTACCTCTTTTTTTTGGTCTGTTCCTCATAACATTTGTGTTTTTTCTGACAAGCCACTAAATATTGACATGCATTTGAGTTTCAGACTTCATATCCTTCAGAAAAATGCATGAGTGTTATTCTAGCAACGTTTTAAGTCTATAAGAACATAATTTAAAAAGTGTCCCTATTTTTGGGCCTTTGTTCTCCCATTATTTTAGATTTTGTCCATATTTATTGTACTGAAAGGTTGAGATGTATAAAGGGAAGGCACATCAGGATGGTCACTATTCCTCACTTATCACGTTTATGTATTATAATTGTATTTATTTGTTTTTGTTGACTGGGAAAAGTCCAACTGAGTAAAACCCATTTTCCTCGGAGTCCAGGGGAGAAAAGTGCTATATTTAAGTTAGACATGGTGCACATTTATCATTGTAAGGTAAAAACTATTATACATCAGCTTATTTACATGATTTTTAAATATTTCTTGCATGAACATAGAACTTTAACATAAAAAAGAGAGAAATTATAGGCTCATTATTGTATAGAAAAATAAAATGCAATAGCTGGTAATGTATTTGTAGCATGATTGCTAGAGAGGAAAAGATCAAAGTGAGGTGTTTTTGAGGTTAGTAATAATTTACAGACAGCCATGTAGTAATGTAGCTTAAAACACGATGATAAGACAGATATGAAAGGAGAAATTATGGAAATGAGCAGGAAGATAAAGACAGAGGAGGAACTGTAGTTAGTAGTGGGGTGTGAGGGAAGGAGGAAGATAAAAAGTTTAAGAAATAAGTACAGTATGAGGAGGAGAGAGAAAGGACAAAATATTGGGAAGCATAATGGCTGTAAGAGTTGAAGAAATTAATCACAAGCTTCTGGATTTTTGGGGAGATGTTCTTTTTACTAACTTCTTGTGGCTCTCTAAAGAAGCAAATGTTTTAGTGACCCAAAATTTAGCAAATGTGAATTATTATTTCAGTGCCTGCTAAAGATATCTGAATTGTTGCTTTTATCCCTTCTCCTCATGTCTTGTGACTGGTAAGAATTCATTATAGTTTGGCTCTTCTAGATGATACAGCAGTTGTTCCCAAAATGTATTTTTATTAAGTTTTATTTAGCAAGATCAGTGACTACAAAAGTGAAGCAGTCTTTCTCTTTCTTGCTTCTAGCCTCTGCAGCTGTAGTGTAGATAAAATACCATGGTCATGCAAAGTGCTTTATTTAACTGCTGTCTTTGGACGTACTGCTGTGTAACACATCATCATATGGCTTTTATAAAATACGTGTTACTGTCTGCTCAGCAGTGCTGTGGCTTCCCAATGGCTTTCTTTTTGTGGATGTTATGGCTTTGTAGTGACCACGTAGTTGGGCAGTGCCAGAGTTACAATGTATATTTACAATGTTGAAAGTTTAAAAAACATATTATTTTCAGTTTTAAGTATATTTTGCACTACAGAGCTGTTGAATGAAATCAGAATTACAGGATTCCTAAATTAAACATTTACAGCATTGTAGACTGAAGTAAGAGTAGTTTTCCCACAGATTTGTTATGATTAAACTGTAGACTTGCCAAAACATTTGCTAAATAAAACATTTCAGTTTGCAGTGATTTTATTCTTGTTTCCTCCCTATGAATTCCGTACTGCAAGACGGCAAAGATCCTAACCGTGAAATATCTTATTCTACTTAGAATGAACTATGGCACCTTTGCTAATGTAGTGCTTACATACTTAAACTGTTTTTCCATTTAACCAAATGGAAAATGTAATTACAGCCTTCACTGTTTTTGATCTAATGCACTTTAAAGCCATTGTATCCAGTGAGAAATAGTTTCAGGGGAAAGTCTGTTGCTGTACATCTTTCTAAATCTCCTGACAGATTAGTTAAAGTAGAATCTTAATATAAATCTGTCCCCTTTGAGTGTTTACCAGTACAATTTCTTAATAATCAATGTCACTTTACACGTTTGGTGTGCTACAGGTAAAAGAATATCCAACTTGTATGCATTAAACACATTTCAGATCAACTACACCTCATTTTGATTGGTACTTTGCAATTACAATGCAGAAATAATGCCTGATGTGGGCACTGGAAAACCAGCATGTGGTTTATATTTAAAATTCAAGGAACTGATGCATCTGTGCTCTATCCAGTGACCAAATAAAGGCTTGCATTTAAATGTATGGTCAGTTTTATTATAAAATATAAAATGAAGGCATCCTGAGCTACTACTATGCCGGCAATGAGACAGGCGATGTTTATTATGCCTTTTTTGAATGAATCAAAACACCAGTAAGGTGAGATATTCTGGATGCTGTCCAGGTAAGGGCAAAGTCAGTTTTATATTTTATTACTTTTTGGTGAAGTTATACCAAACAGCTACCTTATGAAGGGAATCAGGTACCAAGAACCTTACATTTCTATGAACAAGGAAGGTATGTGAACAGTACTGAAAACTGTAAACATTGCATGTGAATGTTTTCCAGAAACTAACCAGAAAATAATTCAGTCAATTTTCTGCTTGTTTTTCCTTAATATTGACTCATATTTGTTTGGTAGTGTAGTTCCCCAGTTTCAGAAAAACACTACAACAAATGTCTCTAGAAATGAGCTTGCAAAAAACATTTCCTTATCATCACCATCTAAATGACAATGCCCTTGATAATTGTCTCCATGAGAAGTGAAACTTCCTGTAACTTCCCCCAGTGCTTTGGTGAAATATATAAATTACCACTTCTTAAAATGTTATGCTCATCAGTCAGGCAAATATTTTTAATAATGCTGGGATTATAGGTTTTTGGAAAATGCCATTTTTTGCGCAACAGTTAAAGAACCAAACTGTTTAGTGCTATGACACACCATAAAGAGACAGTAATAATGTACACTCTCGCATTGTATCAAAAGGGTTATTGTGCAGCATGGTTAAACCATAAGTACTCTAAAAGGAATATTTGTGTGGACTTATGGCTCAGTTAAATGCATATGTTTCCTGTACGTAACTGACAACTCAGAGAACCATCAAAGAACATAATCGTGTATCACTATGCAAGTACTGTCTGTCATTTGTAACTCAAGTCATAAAGCTGCAGCGTGAAGACTCCTTGTTGCTTTATCAGAATCACTTGAGTTCATCTTTGCCCTGAGAATCTTTGGATATGCTTATATGCCTGCATGCAATGAGGAATAAAAATAGGGTACATAAAATATACACTATTGTTTATATCAAGGATGGCTTTATTATATTGTTGCATTTGAAGTCCTATTAAAGTAAATTTAGTTGCTTTAAAACTTAATGCCTTCTAGTCCTGGGTTCATATACCTCATTAAATAAGAAACTATACAATGGAAGAACTTAATAAAGGTGTTGGAAAAGAAAGAATTTGTATTTTGTTGAAGTAGAATGCAGATGTTTAAGTATAAGGCTGGATGGAAAAGATATGTATGTTTGGGATGTTGCTTAAAAAATGCGCACATCAAACATAAAGAAAAAGAAATGAAACAGTCCTAGCACTACTAGGCATAGAATTTAAAGGAAGGAACAAAAGTAGACCCACATTCTTCCAACAGATTCAACCTCTAACCTCACACGTCAAGTTAAATAGCAAGCCAACAGGTATTAATGCAATTTCTACAAAGTTATTTTATTGTTATTATTATTATTATTATTATTATTAATTGCAATCCATACTCCAAACCAAGTGTGAAAACTAAACAATATGTCTGTTAAGCATGCAGACAGAGGAACAACTTATCTAAAAAGAAGCTCAAACATTCTGAAGAAAGTGTAAAAAGATTGTGAACCTGACACTATCGATTTAGATGTCTGTATAACCATTAATATATATATAAAAAAATGCCCTGTAGAGAAAAATAGTTCAAAAGGTAATGGCACTCGATTTTATTCAGTTCCAATCATCAGAATATCCTAATGAAATCAATGTCAGATTACAGTTGTCTACTACAATAAATAAAATAAAATAAATAAATAAAAATACAGATGCTTGATTTTGTTTTAAAAATACATATCATTTATTTGAAACTGCAACCATAAGTAGTCAAATCCTAAATGGTAGTTTTTAAAACTCACATGTTGACCACATTGTAGGATTCCTTTTAAAATTTACCTAAAATTTCCCTTTAGAAATCTTGCTGGTCTATCCTCTGACAATTAATAAACATTAACAAACAGCAATGTGCTAAAACTGGTCATTTTATTTATTTAATTTTGCCTCCCCCACATTACAATTATCAGCCCCTTCCCACTCAGTCAGCAGAGGCCATTATTCAAACAGCCATCAAGGTTGGCTGTGTTTTCTTGTTACAGGCCTAACCACAGCACACAGTTGGCCATTCTCCAGGGGAAGCCATACAATGGTCCGACCATGAAGGTCACCCCCCCTTATGTTTCCAACTAGCTCTGTCCCTCCAAAGAGACATGTGTTCTGGTTTTCTCTGATTTCCTATAGATGAGATTGTGCTTCCTGATATGGTCCTGGGTATACACAACCCCTTTTCCCCAGGAAAGGTGAGCAGGTCACAGATCTTTATTGCTTCCCCTTCTTGCCTAGCTTGTCTCATGCTGGGGCCATTAAACTTAACCCAGACCACCTAGTATCACAGCAAAGGCTGCACACTTACATTCTTTTGTTTCATAGGAGCAACAACTAGATGTCCCATTAGGTAACACCAAAATGGTGTGCCAGAATCCCCTTTCTCCCTCCCCTCAGGATAGGAAAGATGGCAGTCACTGTTCACTGCCATCACTCTTCCCACCTGCTCTTACAGGTATCCAAACTGACAGTTTAACATGGGCCACTTGCATCAGCTTCACAGAGTTATCCATCTGTACTACAGAGCTGGCCAATATTTTCAACTCCTTTTACAGTTCATGACATCTTTCTTCATTTAAGATTTACTGTTATAAATTAAAATAAAGTTGGTGGCCCTGACTATAACTTCTATCATGAGATTGACATTGGTGATCTCATGCCATCATCTAGCCAGGCCCAATGTGATAAGCACCCCTCAGATAAAATCTAGATTCAATAAGCAAGCTTTAATCCATCCCAATCTCACTGAAATGTTTGACATCCTATGTATTAAATGGATGAAATCAATCAATGTGAAATACAGGCTTTCTTACTGTTAGCCTAAAAAATGTTAAACCATACATGGCAAGTTGTAACATAGGGTGGGCTTATAATGCAACCCCTAACTACCCATCAATATTACCTCATTAATGTACTCACAACAACAAATGCATATAAGCCACACAGAAAACATGATGAGAAGATTCAGTTTGTAACGCCTTCTTTGTATCACATCTATACAAATAAAGAATCTTGTTGATAAGAAAAGAAGTTAAGGGGAAAGATATCCATATGGTTAAATATAAACATTGTGTGAAGTAATACTCTATATGTGAATGATGAATCTGAATTTTGTAAGTATGTTTAGATAGTACTGAGCATCCAAAGAGCACACAACTGAGTTTTCAGTTATTCAGTGAAGCAAGCATAAAGTTGGGGAAGTTATGGGTAAAACTGCCAGCATGCACTTACACTTACCAGTTGAGCAAATACTAATAAATGTTCACTAATTCTGCAAGACAGAAAGAGTCCACAAGCTAAACTGTTAACCAAATGAAGGGTAAATAATTAATTGTGAAATGATCTGTGTGTGATTTACAGGAAAAAGTGATTCCAGGACACCATCAATGGACACATATGAAAACTAGTGCAGCCCTAGTCATTTTGGATTACAGAAGTATGCCGGTCACTGTCTTTAGTTATCTAATCTCTCATTGTGCTCACAAAAGTCAAAAATGCTGAAGATTAAACTCAATCAGAAAATGGGGGGGGGGGCTTGTTATGTCCACAAAATCCTCACCTGTGAAACAAATCTGTTAGTGTTATTTCTTTACAACCAATCAAAAAATAGATTTCAATATATGATTGCAGCTGTCTCACCATCCCTGAGAATTAGAAAAATGCTGCTAGATCATTTGTAAATCATAGTCTGAGAATTTATTCCACAAACTCCTCAATGTCCACAAAAACAGAGTACTAAATGAAGAAGCTGAAACTGTTGTACATTCAGCTTAAACACTTTCATCTAAAATAAGACTTCTTCAAAATCTAAATAATATTTGCACTCATTTTATTTATAAAATGTGTCAACCAATTAAAATATTTTAAAATCCTCACATGACCCTATGTAATATGTCCATTTATAAAACATTTCTTAAGCATTGAAAAATCCATGATAAATATAAAAATCCTTCATCTACCCAACATTTGCACTCCTGATGTGTAATAAACAAACTACTGAGATTTTTTTTGTGATGCTTCGGTATCTAGTTGCTCTCAGCTCAATCTGCCATTCTCATTCCCATTTTTCTAATTTTTCTTCCCAAACGCCACCCCTAGGATCTTTGGGGACTCTATCTAAAACTGAAAATGTATATCCATTAATGTTATGACAAAACCTACAATGCCTATAAAGTGCATTATTGGGATCAGCTTCCCTCACATAATATACATGTTCATAAAAACATTTGCATAATACCTGTTCTATTTTTCCTGTATAGAAAACTGCACAGGAACTGCAGCTAGTCACATACATTATCCCAGCTGTATTACATGTATAATTACCCCTAATATCAATGTTACCATAGCCTTTAATGACAATATTTTCTTCTTCTTAAATAAACTGATATTGCTTACAGCTACCACATTTTTTCATGCCCTTAAAGGACTTTTGTCATGTTTGACAATCTATATTTTCAAAATATCTTTGATGCTAAGACTTATATTATAGACAAAGCTGGTTTTATTATCCACTATTTTAGGATATCAGGAAAATATTTAAACATGTCCCAATTATTATCCATTATAGTCTTAACGTACTGAATTTCTATTATTCTTTTCAATTTCTATATTTTAAAATCATTGCCCTTTGAAAATCTTCTTCACTTTTGACTGTTTCTCCCAACAAAGTATCCCATACCTAAAAGTGATTTGTAAAAAGTGTTCCTTCTTTGTTTGCTTAAAACTTAATAATTTTTACCTTATGTAACTCCTCCACAAAAACCATTCCATTTAGAAACCATTCTAGAATCCGCACAAATTTTCCTTCTACTATTCCTCTCTTCTGACTGAAAGGATAATTACTATTAAAATGTACATATGTGTTAGATAACATTTATTTCCTAAAGATTTCAGTCCTTGTCTTCCCATTTCCCATTTCATTTGTAATCTTAACATCCAAGTAGTTTATTTCTCTTCTGTCACATTTCCAAGAGAACTTCAAAAAAGTGGTAGTTTGTCCAATATAATTATGAAATTCTTTCAATAACTGTCTCACTCCCTTTCCAAACCATTAAAATATCATCAAAAACATATGGTATGAATTCCATAAGTGTGATACCTTGGAATTGAAGATATATGCCTTTTCTCAATATGCCATTGCCAGATTTGCATATGTGGGCGCACATGATACCCCCACAGCAACAGCTGTAATCTTGTGATAATATTATCAGTCACTGTATATGAAATTAATTTTTTTAGAATTTTGTCAGTGATGTCTTCACATTCCACCAGGATATCCTTGAACTAATCAAGACCTATATTGTGAGGTATCAATGAAAATATGTCAATCACATCTATTGTGGCAAAAAAAACATACATCATGCATAGAATCCTCTGTTAATTTACTCAAAAGTTCCTATAAATCTCTTAATAGTTAGTCATATATTAAAGTACATGGTTGAGGGGGTATATCTACAAAAATAGCAAAAGACTGTGTTTTATCCTCTGGCATCAACAGCTAGCCTCAATGGTGTGTCCTCTAAGTTCTTGTGTATCTTCAGGACCCCAAATAAAGTTGCAATCCTTGATTTATCTACTTTTAAAAGTTTGCAAAGATGTGTGATATTGTCTTGACAAAACAAATCAATGAGTGCCATATCTATTTTACAATAGGCCATGTTCAATTCATTTAAAAGCACTCATAGCTATCTTACTGTTTTATTCAAAATACCATTGAATTTTCCTATTATAAAGTACTGAATCCATTAAAACTATACCTGCCCCCTTTGACATGTTTCAAGACCCTTATCATTTCATCTCTAGTTAGTTTATTCAGGGTTTTTCTGCAAGTTTTGATCTTATTACCAAGTGCCCTGATTTGTTCTTCAACCAGTCTTTCACAAATGTCAAAATTGTGATGCAGTGGTAGATTAAAACTTATATGTGAATGGGAAGACCAGGCACTCGTTGAACAGGAAAATGACGGTAATGAGGACATGTGAATTGAAGAAAAATTTCTAAATACAATTTTAATATATTCAACTACAGCCACTTGAAAGTTAAGAATAAGAGCAGTTTATTTACATTACTTTCCAAATGTTTGAACTTTATACATAGGGAACCAGAAGATACTGTAGGCTGTGTTTTGGATTTGCATTCTTTTTTAAGAAAATTAAAATTGGTATTCATGTTCAATAGTAATGCCAAGGTTTATGGAATTTATGAAAAAATGTTTTGTCTCATTCTAATACTTTATTCCAACACCTTCCTCACAGTTTTGATATGAAAAGTTTTCAAAAGCCTTCTACATGTTTTTGTAAGGTTCATATTTCTCATCAATCATCTTACTATGAGGTTAACCAGTCTCGATGTGCTTTCAAAGCATAACAAATTGTTTTTCTTAACTGGATGGAAGAATATAATTGTCTCACCAAAGCAACAGCAATTAGATCCACTAATTTACTGGCAAATAAGCATGAGTTCCATTGTTTAGACCTATTATCTCATGATGTTTTAGGTTTCCACCAGTACAAAACACTCTCACCACTTGTATAACATTACATTCTAACTCTATACGAAAGGAAGTTTGACTATCCTTGTAACTGTTCTGAGAAAACATATTTTCCTGTATTTATCATTCAGAAAAAATAATGGTGAATGAGAATCCAAACCAAATTTCTGCTTGTAAATATTTTATATTATTATAGCTGATTATTTTTTTTAAGATATTATAAACATATTACAAGAGGATTTCTTCAAAAGCACTGTATTGGTTAAACTAGTTTCATGCCCATGGGTCATTTGCTTAACCACTGGAACATCAGTGTTGAGTCTCTAAACACAAAGTGAATGGTATGCATATCATTTTAATAATTAACAAAGACATCAGAGACTCCAGCTCAGGAGTAGATACTTTGGTTTTAGGTCACAAAATTAATCATGCATTCACATATCTAGAAAAAAAATCTGGTGACCCTATCTGTGCTAATTATCTGCTATCCAAAGTCTCTTTGTAACATAGCTATTATCTCATAATTAAGGTATTAGGTCCTCATATTTTCAAAGACTGACAAATAAAGAGATATACTCACTTTTTAAGTATGTCTAACAGTTACAATGTTATGACTGTCTACAGATTACACACAAATTGTCCCTCTACAGTTGTCCCCTAACTGTGTCAAAATATAACCCCTGTTATAAGGCCCCAGCTATTATTATAAATGGCATAATTGTAGTTTTCATGTTTGCGTGGAGAACAATGATCTAAGGGCAGTTACAAATGATAGGTGTACTGTTCAAAATACAACACTAGATATGAACTACTAAGCTAGACTCAATGCAATTCTTGCCAAATTGCCATAAACACACAGTAATTTCTATTAGCATTGTTAACTAGTAGGAAAAGCATTCCCAGTGGAAATGCTTAATTACTTTCTTCAACTAAGCATCAGAAAAATGACACCTGATTAAGTTCTTGTCTTTCAGTACATATATGGTGGCAAACATCCATAGATAGATGAAACTTCCCAAATAAAAGCAATACATCAGCCCAAAACATTTTCATTATGTTTGGAGTGTTGACCAAGCTACCTTGTGTAGAAATTGTTGGTATCAGACAAATATCTCAAGCTGTGGAATTGCTATGGGCATCAAGTAGCCCTAATAAAATGTATTATTATCTTCAAAGTATCATCAGGCAGTACAGACCCTATTTAAATTGCATTATCAGCACCAATTAATTCCTTTCTTCCTGTTTAAAAAGCTAGAAATTTAAAAATGCATGGAACTACATGAGAAAAGCAATCATCAGACATCCCCTGGTGGCAGGACGCAATGTTAAATCAAAGTTTCATTAGATTTTTCATAGTCCTTTGCCAATTCCAGCATGACAAATTGTTTCTCTTTAAATTTTAGAGCAAGGCTTTATAAACTTCTTCCATTTCAGAACAATGGGTGCAGTGATGCAGAACTTTGAGTTTTTGCCCCACTGCATTGATTTTTCCAGTTTAGTTCTTGGATCTGGTGCTATTTGTTCAGATCTGGCATATTTCCTCTATGCTCACATAGGCTAATAGTGGTGAATATAGATTATATTAAGTTCTAATTAAAAGATGCAAGGCTTTATCTGAATACAAAGTATTTTGTTTAATTAGAAGACTTTGAGTATGGTATACACATGTGCCAAGTGGGACAACTGTGTGAACCAAGTTAAGCTGCTAAGACATTATGTTAGCATTTTTTACACTGGTTGGCACTCACTGTGATACCTGTGATCTCACTGCAACATTCTTTCCTTCCTTCATTCATTCCCCATTCATAGTCTTTATCCAGTTTATGCCTCTTGAGACAGACAAATTTTATATTGTCACTCTATGCGAACAAGGTTGAAAGGGTAATTCATGCAGAATGACAATGTTTTCCAGTACTCACACATAGCACTCACATCTATGTACAAGCCAAAGGTATCTAGGCACTTTGCACCTTAAAGATATTACAAGGGTGTTGAATGCTAGAGTATTACTCTGCAAGGTAAACAGCAATGAAGACAAACTCCTTTTCACTATATATATGTATATCTGTGTGCATGTGTGTGTGTGTGTGTGTGTGTGTGTGTGTGTGTGTGTGTGTGTGTGTGTGTGTGTGTGTGTGCGTGTGTATATATCCATATCTTTATCTACATCTATTTACGAGAGATAGATCAACAGATAGATAGATAGATATGTGTGTGTGTGTGTGTGTGTGTGTGTGTGTGTGTGTGTGTGTGTGTGTGTGTGTGTGTGTGTGTGTGTGTGTGTGTGTGTGTGTGTGTGTGTGTGTGTGTGTGTGTGTGTGTGTGTGTGTGTGTGTGTGTGTGAGTGAGTGTGTATCCATATCTTTATCTACATCTATTTACGAGAGATAGATCAACAGATAGATAGATGTGTGTGTGTGTGTGTGTGTGTGTGTGTGTGTGTGTGTGTGTGTGTGTGTGTGTGTGTGTGTGTGTGTGTGTGTGTGTGTTTTTCCAAATTGGCAAATTCATTCAGAGCTGATGCATCAGAAATGTGCATTGACTTCTAACCCATCAAAACACCTAAGTTAAATGCTTTTTGCTGTGTGCAATCCAAGCTGCACCCCTCAGACATGCATAACTTAACTTGCTCAAGCCTAAAGCCTCTTTTTTGTATATTTCCAGATCACACCCATACCACCTCATGGTATCCAAAACTTTTGTGCTTCTGGATTCTTTCACTTAAGTGACTTACCAGCTTATAGTAGACAGTATTAGAAAGGACAAAGAGCTAATACAAAATGATACTAGAACTCTTAGTTTAGGATATCCTGCAGTAGAGAAAGTGATCTTTGTTTGCCATTTATCATATTTTAAAATGTATGTTAATATTTTCTTAAATGACAGTGCTACATGCTACTGAGATGTATGGTGTAAAACAACAATGTGAGAAACAGGATATTTCACTGTCAATGTTAGTTTATATCACATTTTACTAGAAATATTGCTAAATGTTTGCTAGTAATTATGAAAATAAGTAACATTTTATAGCTACTTAATACTTCAAAAACAAGTGACTTGCAAACTATTGTATAAAATTAGATGAAACTTTTGATGTTGGTGAAGAAAACTGTCTGATATTTGCACTGTAAGTTGTACATATTGAAAGGTATCCAATATTATTTGTTTTGCTAATTATACAATTAAGTATATTTTTTGATATTTCTGTAAATATCTCAATAAACATGTACTTACAAAGGAATTTTGTGTGGTCATGTGAAAGCTTATAAAAATGTTCTAGCATTATATGTCTAGGTTGTACATTTTTCAAGCTATGAAAGTTTGTGGAAGTTTACAGAAAATATACTTTGGGGTTTGTGAGCAAAGCACTATGAATGTACCAACTATAATCATTGTAAATAATACTTCTTACTGATAACATTGCTATTTGAACAGTTTTAATAGCTTTTAGACAATGGGCAAACTGCACATCAGTACCCTGATTGGAGAACGAGCGTTCTCCAGCAGGGGATTAATGTACAAGTGATGCCTGCTGAGAAGAATAAGTCTGTTGCTTCATGGCAGCATATCGAGCCACCGTGGAGTTAGAAATGACCAAATGGAACAGCCACCATTATTTTACACTCACTAAGCAGCTCTTTTGCTGTTTAGCGAGTGTAAAATATAAAAAAGAAGACAACTAAAAAAAAAAGATAGGTGTGTGTGTGTGTGTGTGTGTGTGTGTGTGTGTGTGTGTGTGTGTGTGTGTGTGTGTGTGTGTGTGTGTGTGTGTGAGACTGAGAGAGATAGAGTGAGAGAGAAAGTGAGAGTGATGTGACTGAATGCATGTATGTAAGCAGAGGAGACTGTGTGTGAGAGACAGAGAGAGAGATAGAGAGGGAGTGAGAGCGAACATGTGTGAGTGAATGCGTGTATGAAAGCAGCTGGGGACTGTGAGAGATTTAGAAAGAGGGAGAGACCGATCTTGTGTGACTGAACATTTCTATGAAAGCAGAGAGAGGTGTGTGCGTGTGTGTGTGTGTGTGTGTATGTGTGTGTGTGTGTGTGTGTGTATGTGTGTGTGTGTATTTGTGTGTGCGTGTGTGCGTGTGTGTGTGTGTGTGTGTGTGTGTGTGTGTGTGTGTGTGTGTGTGTGTGTGTGTGTGTGTGTGTGTGAGACTGAGAGAGATAGAGAGAGTGAGAGAGAAAGTGAGAGTGATGTGACTGAATGCATGTATGTAAGCAGAGGAGACTGTGTGTGAGAGACAGAGAGAGAGATAGAGAGGGAGTGAGAGCGAACATGTGTGAGTTAATGCGTGTATGAAAGCAGCTGGCGACTGTGAGAGATTTAGAAAGAGGGAGAGACCGATCTTGTGTGACTGAACATTTCTATGAAAGCAGAGAGAGGTGTGTGCGTGTGTGTGTGTGTGTGTATGTGTGTGTGTGTGTGTATGTGTGTGTGTGTGTATTTGTGTGTGTGTGTGTGTGTGTGTGTGTGTGTGTGTGTGTGTGTGTGTGTGTGTGTGTGTGTGTGTGTGTGTGTGTGTGTGTGTGTGTGTGTGTGTGAAAGACTAAGTATAAGTATAAGTGTGTATAGGAGAGAGAATGGACTGTGTAAAATTGTTGCGTTTCACTTGCTTATTATTTTTTATATATGTCTGATGTAAAATGCTTCCTCAAACACTATTAACATAGACTACAGCAAGTATGAAACATTAGGAAAGAAACTATTTTACATAAAAAATATATTAAAAAATAGAATAGTACTTAAAAATACATAAATAAAACGCAATAATTTTACAGAGAGCCCATTCTCTAAGCACAATAATAGCCTCCAGGGTGTGTGTTAATGTTTAATTAATGCCTTTCCAGGGGTGTACAGGCCCTCCACCTGTGGCATCATGCCTCACAACACCCCTAGGTGGGCATTAATTACACATTAACACCCACCCTGTCAGGCATTATTGTTTGCTTACTGTTCACAAAATATTTACATGTGTTTATCTTATGGTTTAAGTATAATTTTCAGAAAATGCTCTGGAATGCAAGATGTCTGTAGGCTGTTAGAAATGTGACTTTCCATACCACATAGGTGTTGAGTTAATCTAATTCCACAGTAGTACAACAGTGTAGGTAAGGGAGTTATCCTCACTCCTCTGTTGACCCCGAAGAACAGCACAAACTGCAAACATAACATCAAGCACCAATGAAAAATAGCACATATTTTAATTACATTCTTGAATAATCAGTTCCTATAATAGTGCAACCATAGTCTAATTTCAGTATGATCATAACTTAAAAAAACTCAATGAAGAGCTAGTGCAACACAATGTGACAGCTGCCCTTTCACTCAAAATGTCACCCAGCAAAGGAGAGAGCAAAAGGGAATGACAGAGACAGCTTAGATAAGAAGCTGGGTACATATATAAATAACTATATGAAGATACTAAGAAAAAGGGCTGCTCATCTTTCACACTGAGGTCATGGCAGTCAACAACTTTGTTATATTCTTTAAGAAGAAAAGTCGCGGAAACCATTAGTGCTAGGAAAGTTTTTGTTCATCACCTTTGGAGTATGTAGCTATCCTTTTTGGTTACCTCTTTGAAAACTGATTGCATTACATGACTGATCTCTCTTAATGGACTGCAAGGATGTGCTTAAATTACAGACATTGTGAGGGGAATATGCCACATATATCTCTGCTCATATAGGGTAGTAATACTGTTGCCTATAAGTTCTCACAGAAGAATGGACTTTCCTTTTCCAGTGAAAATCAACAGTGAAACATGCTATGAGATAATTTTATTTTCTTGCCTGCATTTTTATTTGTTATTTACTTATTTATTTAGGGGTAGCCCTTGGTGACCTAGCCATCTCCTGCCTGATAGTACCTCCCAATTTCTATGAGTCTTCCTGTCCATTACCTTTGGCGTAACCCTTTTACCCATTTGAATCTGCCAGGGTTGGGAGGGTGGCCTTACAAGAACAAAGTGCAGGGTTTGAGTCTCACAAGGGATAATTGGCTAGGCTTAAAATGTCTCACAAGGGCAGTTAGCCTAGTACTAACCTATGAACCTATGAATCAGTCCCCCATCCACAGCTGGGTTATAGTCATAGAGCATAAAGCAAACAGAAAATCAGGGCCATCGGTGCACTCTCATTCATGCTGCCACAGAGGAATTGCTTCTGCTGTAATATAGCAGCCTTCACAAAAACTTGACTATGAAGTGATGCATGAGGCACATGCATGCATGCTCCAGTGCATGCAGGGCAAGAATGTCGGCTGTACATTTTCAGGAACACATCTACTACCATGCCCCACTTCACCTCTACCAAAAACCTGTACAGCCATAAGAAATCCCACTTCCTTGCTTTTTCATAGGTCAGCTAGCTACAGCCATAAGAAATCCCACTTCCTTGCTTTTTAGCTGCTCAACCCTTCTTCTCTGCTTGCCCTCTAGCTTTCATGGTCACTGAACAATGCTGGGCCACCCTCCCCCTTTTCCAGTAGCCTGACTTAAAATGGTCATTTTGTCCATTTTTGGAAATGCATTTTCAGTGATAATTAAGCAATAGTTCCTTTTCTGTCAAGGACAAACTGTATCAGAGCACTTCACTGAGTTGTGCAAGTCTTTCAGGGTAAAAGAAATAATAGGTAGAAAGTATACTTGCACTAAGAAGCATTATGTGGCACTTTTATAGATGACTGTCAAAGGGTGACTGAGATATTGCTTCCTATATGTACACATTAGACATTGACTTACACAGGAATTTAAGTGTGTGACATTCTATCAGGCTTCAAACTAATCATTTTCTGTAGGGATTAGTTTGCATCACAACTAAAGTAACATTTCTTTATCTATCACATCCTAGCATTGCTATAACATTTTAAATGACTAGCTGCGCTGGCCAGAGTCTTTGTCATGTCATTTGCCATCACCCTTTGTTTAGAGAGTTTATGATTTATACATGTCCTTTCAAATCCTTTTGTTTTTACTGTAACAGACATTCTAACAAAAAGTCAGGTGGAGGTGTTATGATAGGGATGAAAGATATCTATGAGACCTGTGATTATTACATGTTCAATGATAATACCAATACTACAGATTGTGTATCTGTGACAATAAAGACAACACTGGAACATATAGCAATTGATGGAGTGTATATATCACCAAAGTCAAGTGCTGATGACCTAGAGGAATTCATACATTTCTTGCATGAAACACAGGAGGGAAGAATAATATCAGCTGGGGACCTAAATTTACCAGAAACAGACTGGAATAATATTGATTCAACAATGTCAGTAAAGAAATTATTCACAGTGTATATTCGGGAACAACAATTACTTCATACTGTTAAAAAACCTACCAGGGAACGGAACATACTAGATAATGTTTGCATTGCCAAAGAAATTACTGTCACTTCAAGTCAAGTTCTACCACCATTGATGTACAGTGATCATGGGGCTATAAAGGTTAATTTGCTGCTAGATAATTCTGCCAAAATGAAATCTAAGTCAATGCACAGAAGGTTAATTCCAGATTATATGGAAGCAAAACAGTCACTATGTAAAACTAAATGGAGTGAGGCATTTGATGGAAAAACTATAGATGTAATGTGGAAAGTTTTGAAAGAGAAATTGTTTGAGTGCAAAAAATCAAAAAAATGTTTAACATGAGGATCTAGGCATGCAACAAGAGCAAGATATCTGATTAAGGTGAGAAACAAAAAATATAAGAAATGGAAGAGAGGCCAAACAACAAATTTGAAAACTGAAATAAACAAGTTGGACAAAAAGATTAAGCATACTGTGAGACAAGATCAAAAAACAATTTGAAGAAAATGTATATAAAGATATTAAGTATAATAGGAAATCTTTTTATAGATACATAAGATGTGGAAGGAGTAAAGACACAAACTGATAAACTGTGTGCAGATTCTAAAATTTATCTTCAGACACAACAGATTATAAATATATTTATAAAATCTTATGCAAAACAGTTTGGCTCTACAAAATGGGCAATAAGTTATCCTAGTGACAGTCTGGTAACCCCAGATACTAGAATCAAATTAGATTATATTGAAAAAGAACTGCACAAACCTGATCTAAACAAAGCACAGGGAGGAGGCGGAATTAGTAACAATGACCTGAGAACACTTCAGCAAGAACTTAAATTACCATTATATCTATTATTCACTAGGTCATATAAATTTGGGCAGATTCCTCAAGATTGGAGACATGCGCTTATTAAACCTGTCTTCAAAGGAAAGGGGAGTAGGACCAACCCAGAGTCATATACACACCCTTACATTTACTTTCATGTTGTGGAAAAATAAAGGAGACAGTAATACTGGATAAGTTATTCTCAGAACTGGATAGGTTGGGACTTGAAACCATATATCAGCATGCATATGTTGAAAATAGATCCACTACCACCTGTAACATGATGTTCTATAACAATATAATAACAGCTATGAATTAAAAATTGTGCTGTGATGTAATTTATATAGATTTAAATTCAGCATTTGACAGGTTCATACACAAAACACTGATCAATAAATTAGTACAACTAGGTATTGAGGTACTCTTGATAAGATGGATAGCTTCATGGCTTACAAATAAGAGATGGCAAGTATCATACAGCAACTGGGCAGCTGAAATCCTTGGTTACAGTCAGGGTGTCCCACAGGGCTCTCTCCTAGGCCCTTACTTGTTTAGATTGTGTAGGGAATTCAGTAAAGCCTACAATGAGTGATTTTTCATGTGGACATAGTGGAATAGCCCCAAAATGGAAACTGGCAGCCGTGTGATCAAGTAAATAGAGCAGAGGAGCGTGCAGACATGAAGTGTCGGCAAAATGCAAATCATCTCATAAGTAGGTGAATTTCATGCAAATGAGATCAAATGAGGGTGCTGGAGCAATCCAGCAAGCAGAAAGGTAGTTATGCAGATCCCATGCAGTAACCGTGTACAAGAAATTAAAAATTGAACAGGGGCTGTAATAGTCCTTTTAGAAGGTCAAGGATTATATATTAGGGACAGATATATTCAAAACTATGCCCTTTATGTGTAAAAAATAATGCAAAATAATAAAAAATATTTTTTATAGCCATGTCACGTCTGCATGCTGCACAGCTGCGCACAAACATGCTGTTATGCAAAAAAAAAAAAAATATCCCAAAACAAGACATATGTAAGAATAATGCATTCTAGGGCCCTGCAAGAAATATGTACAATGGTAGATTCCAATGGTTGCTATGGGGGCAGGTCCTGGAATAGCGAAGTATCCATGTTGTGTGCACGGATCAGTATGCAAATGAGCTGGGGTTACTGAATAGCAAAAATGGGCTACTGTGTTCGCAGATGAAACTGGTGTAGCCCCTCAACCATGTTGCTGTCCACAGAAGAGGTAACTGACATCAAAAGGGTGTGTGTCATATTATGTTTAAGCAGATTGGAGCTGAGTGGTGCCCGCTTTCATGCCACACAGCTCAGCTAAGCAGGGGTGTGTGTCTTGGGCTGCTAAGCTTTGTTTAGCTGCCGAACATGTGTTTTAGCTGGTTTAAGCTATGCTGAGTGTGCCTGTACATGGGGGTGTATCCAAACTGCTGAGCACTGTTTACACCACTGCCGTGGGTTAGCGTGCCATGCTGCAATGCTTAGCAGAGAATTTATTTTAAAAAAAAGATAATAGACTGGGAAGGCTAATCATGTATAAAGTACTGTTAAGCCCTGTTCCACAGGCACTGGTCCATTCAAACCCACAGTGATATACCTGACAGGTGGAATGCATCATAGTTAGCCAATCACACAGGCTGCATCTGTAGCACACCACTATAAAGTATGTATATACCATACAATCTGATTTTTCTCACATACTCTGCACCATTGGAGTACAGACTTGGGAAATGTAACTGACAGAATGCTAGGGGTTGCTCCTGCTCTGCTACATCTGCATGTGCTAGAGGCTGAGGACAGTGCTGATGGTGCTGCTGACAATAGGTCTAGGCAGAGAAGGAGAAGAGTGTTCAGGCCCAGGGTAACCTTCCAGAGGCTACATGAGCTGGAGATTGTAGAGCACTAGAGGGTGGACAGGGACATACTACAAGAACTCACCGAGCATTGCCGCCCACAACTCAGACACAGAGCCAGCAGAGGGGAACCCATCCCAGTGGAAAAAAAGTATGTGTAGCCCATAGAATATTAGCTACAGGTACTTTTCATAGACCAACTGGGGACATAATGGGGGTCTCACAGGCATCTGTGTCCAGGGTACTCCTCCAGTTCCTGGATGCCATGCGAACACAAGCCAGTGAGCACATTTATTCAGCCTGCACCCCTGTGGAGGGGGGCAGCAGTATGCATCTCTTCCATCGTGTAGCACACTACCCTGAGGTGCTGGGTGACATAGACTGCACTCATGTACACAGCAAAGCACCACCCAGTGAGGAGGGTAGAACCTACGTCAACCACAATGGGTATCACTTCATCAACTGCCAGGTTGTGTGCAATTCCCAGGGCATTATCATGAGTGTGTGTGCCAGCAGTCCTGGCAGTTATCATGACTCCCATATCTGGCACTCATCACAGCTGTACCAGATGTTTGCAAGGGGGACATCCCATATGGCCATCTACTGGGGGATGCTGGCTGCACACTGAAATCATGGATGATGACATCCATTAGAAATGCACACACACCTACCGAAGAACGCCATAATGAGACATACGCACAAACTCGGAACATCATAGAGTGTGTGTTTGGGTCCTGTGCCTTGATATATCAGGTGGAGCCCTGCAGTACTCTCCAGCAACATGTGCACAGATGTTTACAGTATGTGCTATGCTACACAATATGATCCTGCAGAAACAGCTGCGGCAGGACCATCACAGGGAAGGGGCACACATCCCCCCCCCCACTAGAGCCTAGGTCCCCACAGCCATAGGCACAGGGGGACTCGGAGGAGGAAACCCTTGAGCCTGTCCCTGTAGGCAGACATAGGTATGCCCATTATGCCCTGGCCTTGGCAAAGAGGCAATGCATGGCACATGCACTGATAACTAGGGTCCTAGGGGACTGATACCTTACTCCATCTCACATACATAGTAACAAGGATGCCAGCCACACCAAAAAACCTCTACCTTGCCATGTATTGGCTGTGTCCTGTATGCATCTGACAGAGTAAGCCCTGAAACCAGGTCTCTCAACTGCTGTATCCACAAGGTAAGTCACTCTCCTTTACTACAAATGTACTGGGCACTAGACTATGGTAGCATATGTATGGACCTGCTGCGTGTATGTAAGAGAATAGAGTGGATTGCTGGGCTACTTGCAGAAAACTAACAGTTAATTGGGACAACAGGTACTCTGTCCAATACTGGGTAACCCATAATATGCATGAGGTCACAGAGTTGGAATACTCACAGCAGTATGCAAGGGGAATGCCAAATAGCGGGGTCATAGGACAGACACAACACTGTCAATGCCAGAGTCCTCTACCCCCAACACACCAATGTTTCCCTACAACTGTAGTAATAGTATATGTTTACAAGGATATATCTGCAGACCACACAATCCCAGGGCAGTGACAAACAACCTGCCTAAATGTCCTGTTTTACACAAAAAAACAGAGTCACAGTAGGACTCACACAGTGTATGTCTGTCTGTCTGCTGTTACAGTGTGTGGAATTAAACCTCACCTTCTGGTGGCTAACTGGGCTAAGTACATTATCATGGTTAATGGTGTTGATGGTTCGAAGCTGGCTACACGTACAAATTTTGCATGTGAGGTACTCCTATGGTAGGAGTCCTACAGACTGTCAATATGTCTCAATCTGTTCATGCCAGAAAGCTGGACAAAGGCAGAGACAATTGGAGGCAGAGGCCCAAACAAACAGACATTATACATATGCCTGAGTAACCTAGTAAGTGGCTAGTATAACAGCAGGTTGAAACAGGTCAGATTAGCAGCAGGATGTAAAGGCAATCACATAACTGTGTCAGTACTTTTCTGTGGGATCCATGTATTAGTATATTACCAGGAAACTGGAACTGTATGAGGAACAGAGTAGACATATGGAGCGGAATGCTGGACATCCTGCAAATATATCTCCTGTAGCAGTGTGCCTCTCTTGCCCATCTGGGTGCAATGGTGTAACATTTTAAGGCCCTGTACAGTAAGAGGTATGTAGACTGTCACCTTGTGTCTGCTGTTACAGCATGTACCCCAGTCACATCATGCCCACAAACACTTACAGTAGTAAATCTGCACAAAGCCATGAACAGTAGTGGGACAAAAGCCCAAATACAAAGGGAAGGATTAACTACTAGCCAGACAATTGGATAAAGTGCAGAGAATAACAGGCCATGCATTACCATGGGTTTGCTGATGTGTATGGAGTTAGCAACTCAAATGTCTGTCAGTATGTCTTAATGTCAACCTATAACGATTTGCCAATAATGTACCAGAAATCAACAATACTATGTACAACATAACATACCTATGCAGAACTCTGTACATTTTATTACACTCATCACACTTGATAGATATGAGACATATATTACATTCGGCACACAGCCAGGGAATGCCTTGGAGAAA
The DNA here is from genome assembly GCF_019279795.1 of Protopterus annectens. NCBI lineage: Eukaryota > Metazoa > Chordata > Ceratodontiformes > Protopteridae > Protopterus > Protopterus annectens. The sequence goes on from NC_056735.1 coordinate 1,062,530,975, forward strand.
ATATCAAGGAGGTGACTGTTGAATCAGGTGCAGCAGCCAATTGGCTGCAGCACACAAAATCCCAGACTGGAGTACAGATAGATCTAGCCTGGAGTCACCTTGTAAGTACTGACAGTCAAACTGGGCATGCTCCTACACTTAGCTAACTTGAGCTCATGTCTGATGCCTCATTTGCCTGACAAACGGATATACGAAAATATGTGTGCGCATGCAGGCAGCTATATATATATATCTATCTATCTCTTTCCCCCTCACACATGATTACCAAATCTATAAGTTTGTGGCACAAATTATATATATATATATATATATATATATATATATATATATATATATTTACAGAGCTACATAAAGGTGTAGAGTGATTTAGTCCCTCCACATATAGCTATATAACAACACAGTCACATAACCCACACACAAAGCTACAGTTGCATCTGAAATATATACAGATATATATATATATATATATATATATATATATATATATATATATATATATATATATATATATATATAAATGTGTACATGTGTATGGGGATGTACGAATGTCCATACATACATACAGGATGCTGTGGTTATCTGCACCTATACACATTTATTTATTTATTTAACATTTGTTAACCGGGAAAGTCTGACTTGGAACAAAGCCAATTTTCAATGAAGGCCCAGGAGGAAACACTCCCGATGCATGTCTTTGTAATGTGGGAAGAAACCGGAGCACCTAGAGGAGACCCAGACGAATGCAGGGAGGGCATGCAGACTCCACACAGAAGGCGCTCCAGCCAAGAATCGAACTGAAGAACCTCTTGCTGTAAGGTGACAATGCTACCGCTGCACCACTGCGCCATCATCACATAGCATTTGTTTGATGGTAACAGACCAAGGGTGCATAATGACATAACCGACTAAACTCAGAACCCTCTGCCTGTGGAATGTCACCCTGTAGACAGACAACAGTGAGCAGGTGGTATAATGTGAAATGGTGTCAACACAGGACTTGGACAGGCCATATTGTCAATGGCCAATTGTCTACCTAGCAAACTGCAATTGGGCAGACATGTTGGAACTGGTACCTGTACACACATAGCAGGGGTATTAACACACACTCCACTGCTAGAACACAAGATGAACTAACAGCATAAAACATGCTCACTCTGCAGGCCACACATGCTATGTAATACAAGGCCAATTTGCACAATCCACAAGTACTGTAGCTGCAGTCATGTATACAACAGATTTAACCAGTGGTGAGTGCAATACGTACTGTGAGCTATAGTGTGTAATAATAGGTAGGTAGGGGCTCTAATCTCACTTCAGCTACCAAGTGTCTGTAGATATGTTCTTAACAGCAGTATAGACGTGGCCATCTGGGATTTGTCAGTGCCATGGTGAATCATTTAATGGGCCTGTGGGTAGTATACTGCTGCACATGTTCCTCCCTGTCAAAACCTGCTGATGTCACCCACGTTAGCAACACTTGCTGACATTCTGTTAGATAAACTGTGTGCCACATCCAATAAGTGCATAGTGCTGTAGTGTATACTACTAGGTAGGTAGAGGTTCTAATCTCACAACAGGCAATTGTCTGTGTATGTGTATATATAAATATATTTTCTTGCAGCAGTGTTCCCGTCTAGCCTATCTCTGTGCATTGGTCATATATTATAAGTCCCTATGCCTACCTGCCAGCCTCCCCATTATCCTCCTTTACAGGGCCTTCCGATTTCATCCACCTTAACAGTACTGGGTGACATTCTCAAAACTGATAAGCTTTGTGGTGCATGTGATATGTCCATAGTGCTCTAGCATATACTACTACATAGATAGGGGTTCTAATCTCACAACAGACAAGTGTGTGTGTGTGCGTGTGTGTGTGTGTGTGTGTGTGTGTGTGTGTGTGTGTGTGTGTGTGTGTGTGTGTGTGTGTGTGTGTGTGTGTGTGTGTGTGTGTAGAAATATACACCCTTGCAGCACTGTGTCTGTCACACCTATCTCTGTGCAATGGTTATATTTTTAAGGCCCTGTGCCTACCTGTTCACCTCCCTATTGGCCTCCTTTACAAGGGCTGCTGATGTAATTTGCCTTAACAGCACTGGCTGGCAGTCTTGAAACAAATAAGGTACATAGCTCATGTAATAAGTACATACTGTTGTGTTATAGTAGGGGTTCTATTTTTCAGTAAGGGCAACTCTGTGAGTCAGTGTGTGTGCAAATATATCTCCTGTAGCAGTGTGCCTCTCTTGCCCATCTGGGTGCAATGGTGTAACATTTTAAGGCCCTGTGCCTACCTGTTGACCTCCCAATTGGCCTCCTTTACAAGGCTTGCTGATGTAACTCACCATAACAGCACTGGCTGACACTATTAAAACAGATAAGCTGTGTGACATGTATGATAAACATGTAATGCTATAGTGTATGCAAATAGATAGGTCGGGATTCTACTCTTTCAGTGTGTGTGTGTGTGTGTGTGTGTGTGTGTGTGTGTGTGTGTGTGTGTTTGTATGTGTGTGTGTGTAGATATATCCTCTTGCAGCAGTGAGTCTGTCTCACCTATCTGTGTGCAATGCTTATACATTTTCAGGCCCTGCTGATGTCATGCACCTTAACAGCACTGGCAGACACTCCCCCAACACATAACCTCTGTGGCACATGCAATTAGTATATAGTACTGATAGTATCTATAACTAGATAGGTAGGGGGTCTAATAATCTCTCTGTGAGTGAGTGTGTATGTGTGTGTGCATGTGTATGTGTGTGTGTGTGTGTGTGTGTGTGTGTGTGTGTGTGTGTGTGTGTGTGTGTGTGTGTGTGTGTGTGCAAATGTACCACCTTGCACCAGTGTGTCAGTTAGACATTTTAAGGCCCTGTGAGTACCTACCGTCACTAAACAGCCCACATCTACCTAGGCATAAATGCTATCTGCCACCACCTACATTTGTAGGTACACAACACTCATGTGACACGTATCAAGGTTAGCATGCCTTGTCATGGGGTATGCATTCAGGAATACGCTGTCTGCCCATTTGCCCCTGACACACTGCTCTACACAGATGCACCTACGTAACCATGCACATATAAAGCCTTACTTCACTGATGTCATATGTCTGCTTTGCCACCATGCCATCCTGAGTCACTGTATCACCACCAAGTCTCCACAGCATAGTCACTCAGACCCCTGCAACAGAAACATACAAAGTTTTGAGAGGCACCTGTCATTCTGCAACACATCTGTCAATCTAACATCATGCAACAAGGAATAAACACATTAATGTGTACTCATAACACATGCCAGCAGACAGCACCTGTCATGGCATAACAGAACCACAGTAAACAATGTAATGTAATGTACTATAGTCATCCTGTGCATCAGATATGTATTTTAATGTCCCTGCAATGATTTTATGGATGGCAGGGATGTGGCACAGGTATCATCACATGCACAGAGTGTGGTGTGGGGGTGCCAGAGGCCTAGGCTGTGCCAAACAGTTGAAATCATGTGTGGGGGTCAGGACAGGGTAGTGGTCAGCTGGGACATGGAGAGGGGCTGTGTGTGTCTATTGATGACCTGCATGTGACACTGATGTATGAGTGCATGCATGTACACAGTCAAACCATGTACTAGCCCTACAATTGGGTATGTTGGAGAGCAGTGGAGCATGCATGGCAGCCTGGACAGTTCACCATCTCTGGCCACAAATACGGGAACTGGCTCTGCCAGGAATGGCACTGGCACCACCATGCCCGGAGTCAAATGCTGTACTAGTCGCTGATGTGGCCACCCAAGACCACGTACCCATGGCCTGCCACATTGTGGCATGGACAGCACCCCCCTTCTGTAGTGCTGGTGGTACTCCCACTACAAGAGCATGACTGTGCACAGCCACGTGGACTGTCAGCAGATGTTGTTGCTGACCTATGGCCACATGTCCGACTCCCTACTCCCACCATATGTTCTAGCACAGAGAATGAGCTGTCAAGGACTGACAATGTCTCACCCCATCATCTGTCCACTACATCAGTGAGCGATGCATGGCATTACCAATGCTGGTGATGGAGTCACAGATGCCAGACAGTGATGCATCTATGATCCTGAGCATCTGCCTGGTGTTGCATTCAGAATGTGCCTGTGCCTCCATAATGGCCCAAAACATGTATCAATTGACTCGTGATGTGACATCTGTGACAGGTGGTGGATGGGTAGCTTTTTTCCTTCGAGCACCCCTGTCAATCTGTGTGTTTGGGACCTCGCCAGCTGCATGGCTACAGCAAGTGTCTACAGTCATTGGTGCCATAGTCATCACACTCTCCTGTTCGATATCACCAAACTCTGACTTCCAATATCTGTGGCTGCAGGAGACTGGGTATGTGTGGGCATACTGAATGTGTGTGAGGATATTTGGGGGGGACAGATTCAGCCCCCAACAACAACCCCATCTGTGCCTCACTATGGCCACCATCATAATCAGAGTCCGATGAAGCACCAACATCAGGTTGTGAGGTGGCACACTCCAACCCCCATGGTCACCTGTGATGAGGAAGACAACATATCTACATTAATACCTGCACTATTATGTCTGCTGATCCACACACACACACATACAGGTAAAGTGCCACAACTGCATTATTTCTGATCCCATTCACAACACACAAGAAGACTAGAACATACACAGACAAGACAGCTCCTTCATAACATACACTGAGCTACGTCCGGTTAATGTTGTCAGTACTATACACCTGTGAGATTAGCGATATGTCAGTGCATGTGATGGACTTACAGCTACAAGACAGTGTACCCATCTTCACCATACTATTTCCCCCAGAATAGCAGGCTGCATAGGCCTTCTCAGCAATAAGTGCAAATATGTAACAGCTCCTGCAAATACATTACTATGATTACCGATTCAATGCACTGCAGTGAACCCCTTGAAAACTGAACATACAAGTATTGTACTCTGGCTAAGCATAACAGTTGTGTTTATGGCAAACTGGCTGCCCTTAACATTCTTAGGGTATATGTGAGCCATATCGAAACAATTTCATACTTACTGGCTACAGGATGTTGGACTCTGGCCACACCAGATGTACCTATGGAAATGTGAGGGAGAGGTATTGTCAGCAAACAAAAATGTGACATTGTTACAGGATAATATGTGTGTATATCAACATGTACAGTTGGAACTCTGATACTGCCCACATTACTGACATTCTGAGTATGTGTGCACAAGTGTGCATTACAAACAAATCCCGACCCCCCCCAAAAGCAGATTGACCTGACGTCTGTGTACTGGTAAGTAGAGGCTGCCACAATGACTGCTATAGTATTACACTGATGAATACAGAAGGCTTAACTAGACACTCCTCTGCTGTGGAAGCTGTGCCACCCACCTCCACGATGTATGGGGTGATGGATGCTTGGGAGCTGGTGGTTGATGCCAGGTCTGCCAGGAACTTCTCTGTGGCAGAGAGCTATTGTTCTGCTGCAGGCCCTGCACTGGTGGCAGCATGCTCCCTGGCCACAGCAGTGTCCCTTTGAAATGCAGCGTTTATCATACCTGTCACCCGGTGTCGGACCTGCTTGTAGGTTCTTTCCTGTAGCCTTACTTGGTTTACTGATGTGATAAGGTCAGCCCACAGTGCAGCACATTGCTCCTGATTCTGGTGACTCCTAGAAAGCAGGATGTTGTGATGGAGTTTGAGGCCCTCCATGATCATATTGTTTTCAGCAGCAGAAAGAGGTGGGTACCTCTATAAATGGTTTCTGAAAGACAAGAAGAGGGGAACTTGTCACAGAATCATGTACATTGCTCTCATCTATGTACACATCCTGCACATTCAAATTGGACAGCACTATCGTCCGCTATCTACCACATGATACCCCACCATCTATCAACACAGTATGTATGTAGCTATCAGCAACATAGTGGCAATACATCTTGCGTTTTCTTGTTACTTGACGCTTGTCCTCAAAAGTGTTCAACTGATTTTTTTCTGTTGCATTTATTACTGCTTGTTTATACCCTGTCTAAATTGTAAGTGTTATTGTAAGCCTCATACTTTTGGTTTAAGCACTTGGGCTTTAGGCCAACCCCTTAGATCTTCCTGGCCTTTCTCCCTCAGATTCTGACAAATATGGATGGACAATGTCCTACAGATTCTCCTGCCAGTCTGGTTGATATTGGCATCCTAACACAGTGTAGCAATTTCCTCAGATACATGGACAACCATCTACGACCACCACCTAGTAACACAATTTGTGAGAGATGCAATTTAGGAACCTAGAGTCCATGCTCTCTCCCTCTCAAGCCAGTATATCTTGCACCGAAAAGGTTGTTAACACAATCACTGCAAATCACACATCACTCACACCTACACAACACACACCCACATATGCGGAGGTCCTCAACATTAACATACCCAACAAAGGAGACCTCAGAGGCAAAAACACACATTATCTCCACAGCCCTCCACACCACATACTATGCATACTCCACACACAGGTCTATATTACCTGACTGAATGATGAAAACAGCAAATGCTCTTTCATCAATCAGAAAAGGTCAAAACCCCTAAACAGCGAAGATATGAGCCATCATTTTTTTTACCAGGGGAAAAAAATCGGTGGGCCGTCTTCTGGACTTTGTCATTTCCTCCACTATGGTACAATCTCAGAGTTGGTATATTTATGTAGGGGAGGTGTGGGGGGCACATTGGGGGGTGTGAGGGGCAAAGGCTCCCAGTTCATTTTGTTTTTGAATTTTTTTTTTTTTTTTTTTTTTTGCGGAGCAGCGATTTATTTTTTCCCTGGGAAAAAAATTGCTGTTCCATGTCTTCGCTCTTTAGGGGTTTTGACCTTTTCAGAATGAAGAAAGAGCATTTGATCTTTTCATCATTTGATAAGGTAATATAGACCCTCCACACACCTGTGTCTCACAGCCACTAAGACTTCATCATAAACCCAACATATTAGTCATAGGGCACCATTGTGAGACACAACAGATGTGCCTCTCAACAGCCTGGATAAGGAGAAAGTCAAGGTTAGTTGTTTTCAGGTTCCAGAATCTGCCGCTTAAACTTTAAAATGCTGAAGTGCACATTTGTGATGGTCAGGTGTGTGAAAGGATGTTTGGAAAATTTCTTATTAATGAATTATAAATTGCCGAATGCTCACGTGAATTCGGCATACTGAGTGGATTCACACTACAGTGGGGATCAGGATATGTACCCCTTCCCTCACTGTAGTGCGATCTTGGAGATAGTATATAAAATTAGCAAGAGGTGTGGGGGGGTGCAGCCCTCCCACATGGGGGGTGCAAGGGGGCTTGCCCCCCTGCATAACAGTCTTAGTAGACATCCAGAAATTATGGGTGTTTCAAAGAAATGGAGTGTCACCTTTCTTTGGGTAGCAGATTCAGTCTTTTAAGGATTCGACTGTGAAGTTTATGAAATTAAGAGTGTGGTATATGAAGAGTCACATACATGTGTTGTGACATTTTAAAGGTAAACTGAATCTGCCATATCACATATGCACTGCAGTCTCTCAGCAACAGATATTGTTATGACTCTGTCATAGCCCATGCCGGAGTGAATGCTGTGAGACTTGCCTCCCTGGACTACATGAAGAGAGACATGATTGAGCTTGTTGATTATATGTCCCAGGTAGGTATATCCCTAGACTTAAGTAGCATTCTGTCCTCACCCAGAATGATGCCTCAATACAAACAGGAAAGGATTGATTTTAACAATTGGCTGTGTTTCTGGTGCCATTCCAGGGTGATCCAATACCTGACAGCCTGGGAGGATATGATCGACAGACCACGATGCTTTGCCAGAGATGGCCTGCATCTGTCTCACCTGGGCTTCAGGCTGCTGGCAAAGTTTCTTGCCTCTCCCATATTGCCTTTTTTTAAGAGAACTGATGATTTTAAGACTATCAACATAAAAATGTCAACAAAACACATTGTAACGGTCATGCTGCTAAAGGGTAGGGATCTGAACATGAAACTGCACTCACTGTAAGCATTGTTAACCCTGGAAAATGCTGACATCTGTGCAGTCACAGAAACCTGGTTAACAGATGCAGGCAATACCCCAGCCTTACCTGGTTACCCATTCTATCATCCATTCAGACCCCAAACTGTGGCCAGTAAAGCCAAAGGAGGTGAAGTTTCAATATATATCAAAGACATACCAGGCTGGTCAAACAGTATGACACACAGGAGACACCCAAGGTGCAGTTGACCATTGACAAGACCCCTATTCAAATCATAGCTAGCTACTAGCCCCCAATTGTGACTCAAAATGCTCATTCTGCCTATATGGACCTGTTAGACTCTATCAGAATGCAACCCTTCACTCTCTTCCTAGGTGACTTTAACTACCCAAGCATAGATTGGAAGAACTACTCATGCCAAAACAGAAATGCCCAGAGATTCATCAATTTTGTCAATGCAAACACCTTTGAGCAGCTAGATGATACCACCACAAGAGGTGAAAATATCTTGGACATGATATCAAACAACATGAGTAACCACTGCAGAATCCCTACAATATCATCCTCCCTGGTAAAATGTTGGATCACTATCTCCCACAATACCCATCTAGCTAGGTTCAGACATAACAATGTCTCCAAAGTTGATTACAGGCTCCTGAGGGATGGTATAAACAGCTTCACAGACTGCTCCCTCTCTGTAGGAAATGGCACCAATATCCAAAACTGCACCAAAGCACTATACGAGCAGTTATATAGATGCTTGGGATCAGGAATACCTGACAGGACTACATCATCTTCTACAAGGATAAATAAACCTGTCGGGTGGACATCTGCAATAAATAAACTGTATAACAACAGGAAAACATCACTATCCAAGACCAGGAAGGGCAGGTGTCCAATTGGAAGCAATGTCTCCTTAGCCTGAACAAACAAATAAGAACACTAATGAAATCCTCCAAAGCAACCTTTGAGTCCAAATTGGCGATATCCACTACAGAAAATCATAAGTCCTTCTGCACATATGTCTGCAACCTCAAAGGAAGCACCCAGATATGACCAGAAGTGGTGATCAAGGACACCACATATACAAATGTCATAGATATAGCACACCTGCCGGCTGACTGATTCAGTGAAAATGTCACCCCTATGCCTTCCCCATCAGTAGATCAGGATATCCCCAGTACCTGCTCCCTTCCTCTAATGTCTAGGGAACAAGTCATCACTGCTCTCTGAAAGGCAAATCATGCAGCCTTCATGGGACCTGATAACATCCCAGGCTGTATCCTACATCAACTTAGGCAGGAACTTGCAGCACCATTAGGCACCCTATTCAACCAAAGGCTGAGTACTTGCTTTGTCACAGCTGAGTGGAGAACAGCCACTGTCTTCCCTTTGCACAAAGGTGGAGCCTCCACCAATCTGGAAAATTATAGACCCATCAGCCGAACTAGCTTGATCTGCAAGGCCATGGAACAGATTATAATGGACCTCATTAACAAGGACATTTGCAACTTCCACACAGTTGATCCCACACAGTTTGGCTTTGTCAAGGGGAGATCATGTCTGTTAAATCTGGTCGACTTCTTTGAGACAGTCACCAAAGCCATGGACAAGGAGAAGACAGTGCACACTGCCTACATTGACCTGACCAAAGCCTTCAGCACTATTCCACACTCAGCCATAATAGATAATCTCTCTGAACTGGAAAGAAATCCATATTTTACTAGATGGGTAGCAAACTGGCGTACTGATATAACCCACCTTGTCAAAATAGGGAAAGCCACCTCAAGCAGTAGACCCATAACAAGCGGTATACCCCAGGGTTTTATCTTGGGGCCTCTGTCATTTGGGATATACTTTTCTGAGGTTCAGGGCAAAACCAGCAGGATAGGGCTGACCAAGTTTACAGATGACTGCCTGCTGAATGCTGTCACCAAATCCAATAGTGATGTGGACATCCTCCAAGACGGTCTTAGTCAGACAAATGTCTTTTGCCAGAAATATGGCCTAAAGCTGAATACCACAAAATGCATTATCATCCCCTTTGGGGAGAGTGACATCCCCACAAAATATCACATTAATAACAATGTCCTAGGCACACAATCAGTTGTGAGGGATTTGGGCTCACAGGTTGATAGCCACCTGACGTCTGACCACCATGTTGCTTCTGTTCTATGGAAAGCCTTCTACATGGCCCACATCATAAGTAAGGATATCTCATCCAGCGACAAGGAGGTAATAATTGCACTGTATTCTTCCCTTATAAGGCCCGTTATTGAGTACAATGCCCCTTTAGACATGTGCCTCACAACGCACATGCAATAGCTTTAGAGACCAAAGAGGTTCCTCACCAGGAGAATCCAGGGCCTCAAACATCTACCATACATCAATAGGTTAAAAGCCCTATCACCCTACTCATTTTCATACAGACTACACAGAGGTGATCTCCATCTGGTATACAAGGTGATCACGGACCCCACCTTGATGGGACTGCTGCACATCTGCAAGTTAAGCTTCATTTGAGTAACCCACATGCGCACCCTTGACCTAGTCTGTGACATCAACATGACTTGTTGGTGGGACAGATTTGTGTCCCAGAGACTCCCCCATCTGTGGAATAGATTCCCTCTACACATCAAGCAGAGTACCTATTTACCCCTTTTCAAATGCAACCTAGATAACTGGATGTGAAACAGGAAATACACCCTTGGGATTCCACACATGTCCTTGCTGGACTGGGGCATCAGGTGCTGACTTGCATAAACATGGGCTAATCTTTTGGTTAGGCTTATAAGGGCCTCTGGATCAATAGGCTAGTAACCTCCTATGATCCTATGAATACAGGTTATGGCCCTGTGTGCTGTGACAGAGTGTGCTGTTATGTCTCCACTCCCATCAATGCCATCTACTGTGGTGTGTCCCCATAGGCAAGATCCCAGTACCATGTCATACAGCCACCGTCCGACAAATAGGTGAGTGCTACTACAAGTATATGGAGAAAATCCAACAACATCCATGTGACACAATGACAGACAGCACTGCAAACATGCTGTAGGTTATCTTCCCTGTAGGTGTCCAACATCTGCAGTACACAGATGTTTGCAGAATGTATACATGTGCCGGATATATGTGGAGCCTCTGCCAGAAAAATGTGGATGTCTGGCAAATGCTTGGACAATATGTAATGGTTGTTCTTAGACTGTAGGGAATCTAGCTGTCACATGCCACAACCCTCAGAAAACAATTATGGTACTGTAATATCTGTTACTATATGCATTCCCTTACTTTGTAAGCTCAATATGTACACTCTGTGACTGAGGTTGGGCCTATGCCTCCTCACTAATACTGCCTATGACCTGAAGTCCTGCTGTAGGGGTTACCAGGTATGCTAGCCATAGCTCTCAAGTGATAAAATATGGATGTTGAGTACATAGTGACCAACAGGGACAGTCAGGGAGACATGTACAATGTTTGAACTATTCCTGTGTGACATTCATAGACTGAAAGTAGCTGAATGACAGTACATCATGTGATAAGCCAGCTGTCTCCACCATTTCTTACTGTCACTATTGTGTAACACACAATCCAGTAGCATTCGTACAGGAGCCAACTGTTGTAGGAGGGACTCAGAAGGCCAGAGCTGTGATCTACGTCACAGCAGGCAGAGATGACAGGGAAGGATGTAGGTGTTGGAAAGCTGACTATCAGCAAAATGTTATTCCAAGATATGTACTACTGGATTACTGTTGTAATCCCTATTCCCCATAACTGTATCGTCCCATCTGCATGCCATTACCTGGGAACTTCTATTACATAACTGGTAGTGTGCTGTACTCCTTTTTGTGCAGAAATCCTGAAGAATGTTGGTTGTGATATACCAGTCTCTTTTTGTAAAGATAGTCACAAACCTGTTTATCATAGGCAGCTGCTTGCCTTTTGTAGGTAATGCTCATGAACAGGTGATTGCCTGTGCATCAATCTGTAGCTCAGACTTGCTAATTTCATCATGAACAGCTGGGTTGCACTTTCATTAGCCAATGGCATGGCACAAAGTGCTATATTTAAGGCCTTCATGTAGGTCTTGGCCCCTTTCATAGCCTGTGAGATGGACATTATGGAGGTGTGGAGACTACAGCATCGAACAGGGTAGGCATAAATACTGTCCACTGTTGGGATTTATGTGGTATGTCCACAGTTTTACATGCTATGTTTGGCCATTATGAACAGACTTTCTGATCATGTGGCAATTTACTGTTAAACCATGAGGGTTGAGCTCAGTAAGTGGGAAGACAGATGTGAGTGTCATACCTTATAGGCATCAGAAAATGCATGCTGCTGCAGTAGCTGCTGGTTTATCAGCTGTGTATGTTTGTAGGGGAAGACTGTGATACATGTCCCTGTCACTTGATCTTTGCCCCCCACTCCTTTATGTATGGGTGTTGTGTGGATCCATTGTTCTAGGTAGTTGTGAGGTATGGTAGGTCTGTAGCAGGTAGCTGAACATACTGCCAAATATGTTGCAGACTGAAGCTGCTGCTTTTTACCCAGGGGTCCTACTGTGGAGTGTGAACACACTGGAGGACAGCAAACTATATGTGTCAGTGAGGGAGGAGTGTCAGCTCAGTTGTTACAGCATAGCCAGGGTGAGGGTACCCATAACAGTGGAGGTGAGTCATGTGCTTAAGGTACATATGTCATGTAATAGTGCCAATCAGAGAATGGTAGGTGACATATAGTTAGCCTATAAATATGTGTGCAACATGTCCCTACATATATGCCTTTCACATGATAAGATGGGTAGGCATGAATGCAGTGGCAGCAACCTGTTTTGGTTAAAACTGCAGGACTAACTCATTATTTGTTGTATCCACAAGCATGTAATTGAAGTGCAACACACTGGATTTGAGACCAGGACTGTGGGTGGCAAAATGTACCACATGCTAGGAATTTAACAGACTGAGCTACTGAATCAATACTACAGCAGGTGTATTTGCAAGATATATGTGCATGAATACAGTCTGTTACACAGGACTGGAATTAGCGTGTGTGTTTGGATTGGTATGACATGTAACACTGAACTGTCTGTCATGATTTTGTAACCTCAATCTGTACTGTGTTTCCAGTACTTCAACACACAGAATAGGTTTTGTGCCAACTGTGCCAATATTAGGTGGCACAACTGTGGACATTCTGCAACAGTCTGTACAGTTGTCAGCTATACCTAATATACTAGACCTCACTTACATTTATTTGACTATGTGCTGGTTTGGTGTCTACATCACATTCCCAAGTTGCACTGTCAATTTTCCTATTATATGTACAAGCAGTGTGTCATTGTCAATCAGGATATGTTTATTGAAACACCTGTCTTACTTCAGAGCTGAGTGGCCTAGGGGGCCAATGCACTGTGTTGTAGTTGACAGGGTCTTGGGTTTGAGACTTGGCAGGAGTAATTGTTTTGCAGATGTTCCTAAGTGTCAGAAAGTGATTAGGGCAGTTTTAAGTGGGTTGGCGTGGGTTTGCACAGCACTCCATGCTGCTTAGCCCCACTTAAACCCACCCTAATTCCAAAAAAAGAAAAGAAAAAAGGGGTGATAGGAAAGTGGTGTAATGGGAGCAAGCAGGGGGAAAACACTGTGAAAGTAGGTAGGGATGTGCAAGACGGGTGTAAGAAAGAACCATAGCTCTCCATTTCCTGTACAGCAACAGCTGTACAGGTTGTACACAATTTGGAATTTGGAGCCTCACATCACAGAAAGAGGGGTGTTGGCAACATAACTGTGTTGAGTAATTGAGGTAATGATTGATTGTGTGCAGTGTGCATGGGAGCAAAATGTAGAGCTATACATGGAGCAATATTTTTTTGTGAGACAGATGCCCCCCTTTTTTTAAGGAGAGAGTGGAATGCTGGGGAAGGGATATAGTTACATGTGGGGAGGTAAGTTGGGTAAGAGAGGTTGCATTTGCAAACAGACAAGACAGCATACAGGGGCAGTGTATGACACATGGGGGGCAAACACATTGGATGGGGAGGGTGTTGTGGAATTGGAGAGCCATGTGCCCCACATGGCAGCAGTGAGACTGAACTCCCCTCCCTTGGGAAGTCAACACTGCTCCTTCACTGCCCCAAAGGTGGCTGTGCTGGGAGCTGGGTGCCGGGGCCTCCATGCCCCTCCAGGTTGACTAGTTTGCCCTCAATCCAGCACAGGTGATCGTCAAACCCATGGTGCCTGATCCTGCGTATCATCTCTGGTAGCTGTTGCTCAGTGACAACTCCCTTTACATGCCCGCATCCCCTGAGACAGTTCCACCCATAGGTGGTGCAGGACCAGCAGAGGAGGCAGCACCAGGTTGGGTCCCAGACATGCTGGGACCCGGTGCCATGGCCAGCTTAGGTAGGGTAGGTGGATCACTAGGGACTGGCCTACCCATTCAAGCTATGGTGTTGAGGTGCTGTGGTTAAGTTAGTAATGAACAGAACATTTAAACATCAGTTATAATAACATGCCAGGATGTTACAAATAACCCAGTAACATACCATTGCATAGCATAGCATATGGAACACAACAATAAGTGGGATAACAGTCAGTATTGCAACAGCATACCAGTAACAGCTATGGCATCAGGCCAACAACATAGTCAATTCAACAAGGTATGTTAGTATGCAACCATTGTAATATAAAACAATAATAAAACACAAGGCCCAAGATAATGTTTTGAGAACAACATATGTCAAAAATAAACCATACTCAATGTATAACAATAAACAAATTATGCAGCAGATAAGGGGTGAGGGGAGAGAGAAAGACATTCCATTACTACCAGTATAAGCTATACTGTTTGCAACAGTACTCTTACATACTGTACAGGTGTGCCCTACTTTATGAATAAATTGCCCTATAGCTTCTGTAGCACCTACATACCTCTCAAGCTATCCACATGGGACAGTATGGGCCAAGCTGTAACACCTACAGGTACACAACTGCAGAGGATTATTACATGTCAGGGGGACTTATATGACTACCAAGGTGTACTGTGAACTGATGTAGTGTGACTGTGCTATTGACATAAATCAAATGGATGTTAAATCTGTGTCCAAGGGATTTGGTACCAGTGATCACACATGACACTTGAGAGACATGTATCATGCACAGTACAGAGAGTTTACAGCTATTTATGCTGTCCTTGGCAAGCATGGGGTTAGACTATCAGCAGACCTTCACAGACACACCAAGCATACAGCCATACCAAGATCAAACAGTTTTATTTGTTTTATTAACTTGCATTAGAATTGTATTTATTGACTTTATTTACTGACATCTTATCATCTTGCTGAGCAATGCTGTGCACACTCTGGTACATCTGAACACACAAATCAGTAACCCATTCAAACAGCTACTACAGCCATTAATTTACCTGTAATTCCTGTAGGTAGAACATCTGTTAACAATACATAACTGTTTCTATAAATATTTAGTAGTACTTGTCCCTGGATTCAAAACCCAGTCTGTGTGTAACAAAATATACATCACACCTAGTGCTCATCAAACTGAAGGACTGAGCCACTGCTGAATATTGATTGACTGTTATGAGCCTAGATCTCACCTGGTAACAAACTGTGACCTGGTAATAGAGGTAGAGTGTTATACAAGACTGCAGTGACACTTGAGCACACATGCATGAGATTCATGTATGACAGAGATAGTAGGTGAACTGTGCATTAATACATGGAATGTTGGTATAGACAATGAACTCCTAGTGGGTGGAAATATGTGTGATGTGTAAAGACCATATTGAAGTGCTGGGTTGGCTACCTGACCCATATACAGTTGCAGATAGTGTATTTGCAGTCTATAGCTATTACAGTTTCATACTTGCCTGCAGCAGCGTAACTAAGATCAGTAATGCATATAGTTGAAATGCAATGGTTAACGCAAAACAATTTTTAAATTTTTTTATTTTTTATTTTATTTTTATTTTACATTTGTTAACCGGGCTAGTCTAACTGGATATATTTCCATTTTCAGTAGAGGCCCGGGGAGAAAAGCTCCAGTGGCAACAAATAAAAACTGAAATTTAAAAATTAAAAATCAATATTAATACATAGCAAATGAAAGGGTTTCACTAGAAGATTATTAAAAATACAGGAAGTAATAAGAATACTAAAAAAATACAGGCGTATTAATAAAGTAAAGTAGGTATTTACAATAGTAAAGGTGACAATATGTACAAGATAATTCAATATGCAGTGAGATACATGTAGACTATCAGTACATAAAACAGGATAGAGACCTTCAGAGCATCAAGCAGGATAGATTACATCAGTATGTGGAATTCTGTTAAGCAGTTACAGTCCTACTGCAATGAATGTGAAATAAGTAGAGGTTCAAGAGGAGAAATATCTGTAGTGAAGGAGAAGGTTAATCAGGGTTGCTGCAGGGGCATAACCAGTGTGTTTTGAGGTGTCTTTTGAGTTTTTTTTTAAAGAGAGGCAGTGACGAAATTAAAGTTATGTCATTAGGCAGTAGGTTCCAGTTTTTTCCCACAGAATTGGAAAACAGAGAAATTCCAGCCATGTTGTAAGACTTGCTTATGCTAGCAAGAAGTTTGCTGGAAGAGCGAAGAGAATTTAAATTTTTTTAGGGGATTATGAGATTGGAAAGTATAGGAGTGCTGTTAGGTTTATAAAATATCTTGTGTGCAATGGTGAGTTGGGAGAGTTTCAGTTGGTTTTGAAATTCAAGCCAGCCTAGCTGCATTAGATTCAGACAGTGGTGAGTTCTAAAAGGATTTCCGGTGGCAAATCTGGAGATATTATAGGAATTAGCTAGTTTGATGAGATTATTTTACTTTAGATTAGTGTATATTGTTGAGGCATACAGAAGAGGTGAAATTAAATGGGAGTGTGCAATCTTAGTTCTGGCTATTGGTGTTAGCAAAGGTTTAATTCTCTATAAGGAGCCTATTTTTCTGTTGACAGTTTTATGGTGTTATTTATGTGGCTGTCAAATGTAAGGTTATTGTCAATAGTAATTCCTAGCAATTTAGTGGTAGAATCGGGGAATATAATTGTGCCATTATTGGAGATGACAGAGAAATCTATGGGGGAGGATTTGCTGGTGGGTGTGAAGAGAAGGAGTTTAGCTTTTTTGGCATTGAGCAGGAGGCAACATTTTGTGAACCATGTTTCAACTATGTTGAAAACATTTTGAGTAAGAGAATGTAGATCAGTTTGGGAGTTTGCTGAGCATACTAGTGTGGAATCATCTGCATATTGAATGCAGGTGGCTTGTGGAATGGCTACATGGAGGTCGTTGATAAACAGTGAGAAAAGAAGTGGACCTAGAATCGAGCCCTGAGGGACTCCGAGTGTGACTGGCAAAAGGGATGATATATTATTTTCCAAGAGAACTGCCTGTTGCCTATTGGTAAGGTAGGAATTGAACCATTTAACTGCCAGACAGTCAAGGGAAAGGGATTCAAGAATGTTGATAAGAAGGGCATGATTTACCATGTCAAACGCTTTTGAGAGGTCAATAAAGAGTGCAGAAGAGAGGTTGTTTTTATTACGATTTTGATTGATGGATTCTGTAAAGGATAATAGGGCTGTTGTGGTGCTATGAGATGGCCTAAAGCCATGCTGACAGTTTGCTATGATGTTATGTTGAGATAAATGGTTTAATAGTTTTTGGTGAATGCATTTTTCCATAATTTTTGCTAAGGGTGATAATAGAGCTATTGGCCGGTAGTTAGAATAATCATTAGAGGTACCCCCTTTGTGTAGGGGGATAATATGGGAGATTTTCCAGATGTCTGGAATGATTACTTCTTTAATGGTTCTATTTATGAGGATGGATATGGGATAAGAAATTAGTTTGGCTTTTTGCAGGTATTCAGATGGTAGCTGGTCAGCAGAAGGAGTACAATGTTTAAGTTTTTGGATGAACTTATAGATGAGCGTGGTTGAGATGGGCTGCAGATGGAATGTTGGTAGAGTGCCAGGTATGGTGGTGGGGAGGCTTGAGTTGTCAGGGACTAGTTGACTGGCTAGTGATTGTATGGTCTCTGTGAAGAAGGTATTGAAGGTATTGGCAGTTTGGTGGGAGGGTATTTTTTTCGGCCTGAGATGGGGTAGGTGTACATGAGTGGCCTGGGAACAGGAGTTTATTTATACTAGACCAGAACCTTTGGCGATTGTTTTGGTGATTTTGCTGTAATTTACAGTAGTAGTTCTTTTTGTCTGTAAGTATTGCCTTTTTTGCAATATTTCTTAAATGCTTAAAAATTTGTTCATCTGAGATATTTTTGTTAGCTCTCCATTTAGCCCAAGACTTGTTCCTAAGTAACATTTTTTGTCTGGTTTCTTTAGAAAGCCAGGGGGCAGGCTTGGACTTCATTCTAATGGACCATTTGGGTGCGTGCTTATCTAGGATTGATATGAATTTAGAGTTTAAGTATTTAACAGCTTCTTCAAGTGGTAGGGTTTTTAAAGGGTTCCAGGCACAGGCTCTAAGTTCATTTTGGAATAGTACTGGGTTAAAGTGTTTGTTGGTACGTGCAATCCTATATATGGGAGGTTAGAGATATCATTTTTTGCCTTAGGATGTAGGTCAAAGAATGATCGCTTACATCGTCTGGCAGAGTTCCTACCTTGTAAGCTTGTTTCTGTTTATTTATAAGTATCCAGTCTAAGGTGCTCTCTTTATTATTTGTTTTATTGATTCTAGTTGTGTAGGTGATAGCTTGAGTAAAGCCGTGAAGGTTGATATGGGAGGTAGGATTATCAGCGTTAACAACTTTCCAGTCAATATTAAAATCACCAAGTATTGTTGTTTCTTGGGAGTAGGTTGAGGACACCCAGCTTAGAATATCCTCTATAGTATTGATATTATTACCAGGGTTAGGTAGATACAGATGATATATAAAGATTTATTTTGGTTGATTTGAAATCTGGTGATAAGGGCATCTGCCTTATTATGCTGAGGTGGGTTGTATGGTAAAGTGGTGATTTGAAGTCCAACTTTGAATAGAACTGCTACTCCCCCACCCTTGCTTTTTATTTGGTCTTGTCTTAATATATTATATCCTTGGGGAATGATTTCATTGTCTTTGGTGTCTGGTTTTAACCACGTTTCTGTAAGGCAGAAGAGGTCAAAGCAGTGAATATCTAGAAGGGCGTGGAGATGGGCTACTTTGTTTTAAATACTGTGGATATTTAGGTGTCCTATTAGGAAAGAGTTTGGTAGTTTAGGGTGGGTTATTAGGGTAGCAGGATTGGTAGGGCCAAGGTTAGGGTGGATGTCGCCGTCTTTTAAGGAGGGATTACTTAGTTTGATTGTAGAAGTAAAGTTGGTTAGATATTTTACTTTCTTTACTGTGGATTTATTGTATTTAATGTGGGAGAATCTATGGTATTTAGGTAGTAGATAGGTGGGAACAAAAGTGATATTAGTTTGAATATTAGGGAGTATGGGAGTATGTATAGCTGTTTGTTTTGGAGAGTAATTAAAATGGTAATAGTACAGTTTTTCAAAGGAGGTGATGAGGTAGGTGGAGGTGAGAGCAATTGAAATTAAAGCTAAGAGTATTGGTTTGGTCATTTTAGTTTTTACTACTAAAGGCATCTTGTAGAGATATGTATAAGAAGTTTTAGGAGTTAAGTCTAAAATTAAAAAAGGTGGTATTGGAAAAGAAGAGCGTTTAGAGAAGGGAATTAATACTTAGCTAGAAGGAAAGGGATATGGTAAAATACTATAAGTATTGGGTTATAGTCACTGGTAGAAAAAAGACATATGAGTGTGGTTAATTTTGTGAGTAGGATGGTGAAAGGGATTGGTTGATTGGGAGAGGGGTGTGGTTTAGGAAGTATAAGTTCAGGACCAGTGGGGGTGGGTGGGAATCGGGGGTAGGGTAAGGGAGCAGAGTGAGCCTGCAGGGTGAACGGAGCGGGCCACAGCTGAGAGAGGCCGGGGGCAATCAGTTATACAGTGAGACTGCATTCTACAAACAATCCTGAGATACATACTATCACACCTTAACTGTTCCTATTCTAGGTTCAGATCTTAGTGCAGAACAAATATCATAATGCATTATATCTTGTAGTACAGCTCTACATCTAAACTTTAGCAAAACAGTCTTTATTAGCTAACCTTCAGTTACTTAGTGGTATTATTCCCATTTTTACTTCACAGCAGTTGTCATATTCAATTTCATGACCAACAGCCCAAAATACAAACATATTGCACAGCTTTATTAGGGGTAGCATCATGCAGTGATTGGTATATATCTACAGTCTTTATTGATGAACAGTTGAAATAATGCAGGTGTTGCAATGCAACCTTAATTCCACAATTAATGCAGTAGACACTTTTTTATTTCCTTAACATTATTAATGCAGTAGAACTTTATTTCCTTAATATTATTAATGCAGTAGAACATTATTACCTTAACATTCTTAATGCAGTTGGAATTTTATGTCCTTAACATTATCAGGTTTCATGCTTTCATCTTTATTGAACTGTACCTGGCATTACTCAGTTATATCAATCCAGGTCTATGACCACATTCATTGCAGTACAATCAAAAGTGAATATACCTGCTGACTCTTTCTTGTTTATATGACTGTTGATTGCAAGATACATCTGTACTCACCAGATTCATGGTGCAACCTGGCCAGGTGCCCTACATGGGCCTCCAGGTTGTCAGCTCTCTCATCTGTAGCTGTGGGGAGAGAAACACACCATTATGCATACCTATCTATCACACATTCAGTGTACAATTTGGTAAAGCAATGATAACAATACTTACAAACTGGTGGGATATTCCCATCTCTGGTATGTTGGACCCAGGTGACCAAGAGATCCCCCTTATGATGGCTCAGGTAGCAATAATGATTCCACACTTGCTCACCTGTGCAGGGGATACCAATTGCACTGGTGAGATTGCTTGCCAGCCGGTCCCAGGATTTCAATTTGTATTCTGACTGCTGGTATTGGCCCTGCAGCAGCTGGACCTCATGGTATTTTACAAGGAGTCCAACCATGACCCTGGACTCCAGAATGCCTCACCATTGTGCCTTCAAGCAGACACCCTCTCCAACTCCTGCCATTGTCTCTGCCAAGATCAAACTCCCAACAGATTATGGCTGTATTCTCACCTGTTGCACTTACATAAGCCTGTTTCCCACCGTTTACTGCCATTGGAACATTTTTAAAAATGCAGTGCTTCACTTAGCAGCATGCAAACACACTGAGCTCAGCCAAACAGTGCTTAAACTGACAATGCATAGCAAAGCTTAGTGGTGCACAAACCAGTTTAGCAGGGCTGAACAGTGCTTAAATGGGCATTGCTTAATGGTGCTTCGCACCACTTAGCAATGCATAAACCAGTTAAGCACAGCTAAAACAGTCCTTGTTTAGGCAGTGCTTGGCAAGGCTTAGCTGTCCTTAGCGGGGCTTAGCCGGGCACAGTAAAGCAGGATTCCATAATGCATTTTAAAATTGTGTAATTGCAAACTACAATGTTTAATAACATGTCTGTGCATGCATACATTATTCTATCAATAGTTTACACATACTTGTCATAATTGTGTATTTGCAACATAAATGCTTCATACACTGTCTGTGTATTCATACAAAATTTTATCAAGGTTTAATACTACTTCTCATAGATGTGTATTTGCAAACTAAATTTAATAACCTGTCTGTGTAATCAAAGAAATTAAATTAGAATTTAAATGATATCTCATACTGTGTATTTACATAATAACCAGCTAGGTTATTCAAACCCTGCACATAAGGCTATCACTCTAACCATTCAGCTATGTGGCCATATGAAATGCTGCTATACTTTTACAAATATCTCTCCACTATGTTTAAGCACCACTAAGCACCTCACCACCCCATGCAAACATGCTCAGCCATGCTTAAACATGACCTTTCCTAAATAAATGTATCCAGTTTCTATTTTGAGATGTCTGGAATATGTCCATTGCTACATGTCATACCACACTGCGGAAACCCCAAAAAAAAAAAATTAAAATACTTTTTAAATATATTGCTATCCAGCACTTTGACAGTGCAAGGAGTGTATTATTCATCTCCGGACACAGCAACACACTTCCTGCACTTTTTCACTAAGTGTGTTACATGGCTCTCACTCAGCAGCACACCTTCATTAACATGCAAGGCGTGCTGCTGTGGGGGATCCGTATACACAGCCATTGTACCTTCCGTATAGGTCTTCCACTATTCCTACATGGATTTTATTTAATCCCCAGGTGTATCTTTCAGACCTAATGTTTTCATCTGAGGTGTTCTACAGTCTATATGCAGACAACTTGAAATTGGGTAAACTGTTAACATGTTACAGATAAGGCATGTCTGCAAACTAACGACTAAATCAACCATTTGGTCACAGAAGAATAATATGCTGATAAATACATCAAAAACTAAGCATCTGAGATTCAGGAGACATAAATTTAAAGGTAAATATTTAATACAGCACACAGTGATTGAAACTGTAGACTTATTTAAGGACCTGGTTATATGGGTAGATTCAGCTATGAGTTTTTCTAATCATATCAACCAATTGGTTAATGATAGCTATAAAACTATAGGTTGTATAAAAATATTTATAAAGTTTAGGAAGTCAAAAATAAATAAGTTATTGTCTGTTAGTTGCATTAGACCCAAACTTGAGTATGGAATAACAATATGGAAACCCTATAAGAAAACAAACATGAGTAAACTGGAAAGAGTACAGCGGAAATATACCAAGGGCATCCATGGATGTGAAAAGTGAAGTTATTATGAAAGACTGAAATATCTGAACTCATACAGTGCCTCCTACAGATACAGTATCTAAAAGGAGATCTTATTCAGGTACACAGGCCATTTAAAGACAACTACCTCTGGGAATGATTGGGGTTATCAAAAAGTACTAGTGAATCATCAGACAATCTATGTAGAAGATTCCATAGGAATGAAAAATGCACTAATTGGTTCTCTGAAAGAGTAGCTGATGCATGGAACAGACTACCAAATTACATTAAAGGAAGTATCAATTTAGATATTTTTTATGAACAGCCTAGACACTTATTACTGGAACAAGTGTTTTGCTATATTGGCAATCTAGAAGGACATTAATGCCCGTGTTTGAAATATTTGTATGTATATATGTATGTAAATAAGTATTTCCCCCTCCATCCCTTTGCAGGATATGGTCAATTACTAAAAACACTGTGGTGGTGGTGCTGTGGTAGCGTCATCTTATAGCAAGATGTTGTCCCGTTCAATTCTCAGCTAGAGCGTCTTCTGTGTGGAGGCATACGTGAATGGGGCATGCCTTCGTTGAAGGTTGTGCGTCAGGGCTGGTAACCCGGTATGTAAAAATCCACTACCAATCATTAGCGGACCGGAGTTCTGCTGTGGCGATCCCTAACTGGGAAAAGCTGAAAGACACAAACAAACTAATTTCTGTCTAAAGATTTAGGGTTGCCATGGCTATGTTTGTATTCTAATTTTCTGCATGAAAAAATCCTAGTTTTTAACCCCTAACATTTATTTTTGCTGCACCTGGTGGTCTGTATACTTTTGCTACCATCATCCCCATGCTTCTCTCACCAACCTTAAGGTAACTACAGTAAGTTAGTCTTCACTTCCTCTGCTTACACATTAGTTTCTTCCAAAGTAGTTTCCATGCCACCCTAACTGTATTGTATCACCTGAAGCCACTGCTGATTTGTCCCTTGCATAGATCCTTAGATATCTCAGTGACTCAGTCCCTGTCCTTCATTTATCATGTTTCTGTTCTGACTGCAGTACCTATGCCCCTTGTACAAATACATTTACTTTGTTTTTTTTTACCCTACATAGTTACTATTATGGTACATGTATTATTCACAGCTAGCAACTATAGCTATATTTATGCACCAGACCAGATTCCAGATATAATTTATATTTGGTCAAGGCTCTCCACTATGCTGGGTATCACAAATGTTGTGACTGCTCTTTTTTTAATTTCTCTAAACCTTTTAGGTTTCTAATACCATGACAGGAATGGACCCCATTCCTAAGTCAAAACATGATTAAAGTACATGAAATTAGTATTGTTTCACTCTTTGATGACAGCCAAATGTGCTCTTCCCAGCATCTGCAACATGCCCAGTAATCCTTCTGTAATTTGTATGGAGTTGCATGCATTGGTAGCATATCTAAATATGATTTTAGACTCTTTTTTATAAGATCCGTTGCTCCTACTACTATTGGAACTATCTGGGCATCTTTCTTCCATATTGCTCTCATTTCTGATTGCAAATCCTGATATTCTATAACTTTGTGTATCTCTGTACGCAGGACACTGTAGTCACTGAGTATGGCGATTTCAATGATCAATGCTACTTTTGTCCTCTTTTCTTGATCCACTTTATCCTGTTTTCTAGCATCTATCTTTTGAACTGTTGGTAATGGATAATCCCATGTGATGTAGACCTCATCATTTTCTCTGATGCTATGTGGCTCATTTTTCCAGTGTTTTTCAGCCACTTCAGTACCATAATGTTTGCACAATCCCCAGTGCAGCAGGCTCCCACATTATTATGCCTTTCAGTATACAGTCCTTGTGCCAGTAGTATGTCAGAAACAGCAAGGAGGTGTGCAACTATTTCCAATTCTGTTTTGCAAGACCTACATTTGTGTGTTTCTCCCACATGTTCAATGGATTTTGTAAACCAACATGTACATAGCCCATTATCTTATGCCGCCAGTATTAACCTTTCATCTCTTGGTTTGAATTCGCCTCTCCTTAACCATTCCTGCACTCATTCCTGATCAACATGAGGTTCTTCCAGAAGTTTTTTATACTGCTCTTCTGTAAGAAGCCCTGCATGCTTCTTTAGGTGATATATGAAAATAAGGAAGTGTGCCCACCTTCATGAGTAGTCCTCTTAACTTATTAAGACTCCAAATATTGTTTTTATTTCCTTCCCATAATCCACAAGCTATTACAATCTAGAACGTTCACTTCGAAGTCCAAAACGGACTATTAGTCCACAAAATATTAAGGGCTGAGTAACAGTATGGCAGCCAGAATCTACAAAACTCTAGAATTAAAAAGACACACATTCTACACTGTAGCATGCTAAATTGTCATGTGCTCTACAAGAAAAGTATTAGTGTTATGAAAAAATAAATGAAATGTTTATTTTTCATAAATTCTGAACAGAAATGGCATTGTAATTTATCTAATAACAGAGTTGTTGACTTATTATCCAAATGTGTCAGAATAGTTGTATGGATGCTACATGTGATAGGACTTATTGTATACTTTTACCTTCATCATTTCACATTAAAGCACTTCATTTTAGCATGTAATATTTCTCCACAGTAAACAACTACTTTTCTCCTCACTGCTAACTTTTTTACAGTAATGTTGCTTTCATCTCCTTTTAGTAACGTCCAGATTCCCATGGATGTAAGTTTCATCTTAAATACCCTCTGTGCTGATATCATGCCCCAAATATATGAGCATTAAGCTCCCATCTGACTTTTACATGCATCCATAGAGTATGACAGTAGCCTGCACACCCCACCTTGCACAGTAAGCTAATTGCTAACTAATGTACGCATATTGCATGGTGACTACAGCTGATGGCAAAGTCCCCAGTGACATCTTCTTTGCAGTAAGTCAATGGGTGAGATGAGGGCAGTCAAAACATGTCCTCCCAACCACACCCTTGGTCAGGTATGGTACAACAGACTGCCTCATCTCTTTTTGGGAATTTTTTACTAGCGGCTACTCTCTATGATTATAACATATAGTTTATTACCACAGAATATCTCTGAAACACATTGTCTTCCTTGTGCTGGTTATGATAGTTTGTGTAGCAGTTTTGGGCAGCAGAGACAATGAGAGAGGCAATAACCAAAACAGTCCACAGTAAAATTGCTACACTGTTAGGGGTCAGTCCTGAAAAGTCAGATCATGGCAGCAACTCAGTGTCACTGATGGCCTCCTTAAACCTCTCCAGTTAGTTTGGAATCCAACCGATTTTCTGGACAATTTTGAACAAAGGGTAATCAAACAAGGACTTACATAGCTAATGTGATAAATATATTCAGTGTAAGATTATAGCATATATCGCATATAGTGCTGTACAATGGGAATTTTCTCAAGACTGTTTTTCAACCAGATTTCATTGTTTAAAATTTGTAATAACACTGAATATGTAATAATATTTTGGAAGAAATGCCATAACCATTGAAAAGGAAATTAATTCCAAACCACTGGTTCCTAGAATTGTTTATGTTATAACTCATTTTTTTCTGACTAGTATTAGGGATTTGTGTGCTCCAATGAGTCTGAATCAGTAAAGATTTTCCTGTATCTTATTATGCCAGTGTTCTACTATTAGAAACACATGCTGTTCATAAAGTGAACTTTGTGATACATGAAAAGAATTGCAGATGTTTTGCATGTTTAGTCGAATCTCTGTAATAAAAATGAAATATGATGAAGGACCAGACTTTCAGTATGCATTAGTTATGCTATGCAAAATAATATAAAATAAAAAAAGCTATAAACTATAACACTGAATAAAAGACTTGCACATTATGTGCAATGTACATTTAATTGTGAAAGATGATAACACAGGAATTATTTTTATAATTATCCATAATATTGCACTATACTGACAATATAAAGTATGATTCTTGAGGAAATGTAGGCTTCACACAATGATTTTTACTATCTTACACAATGGACACTTTGCTTGAAATATGACTACTCCATTTCCCCTTATTGTCAAGAGGCTTCAATCAAAACTTTAGGTACTCTCAGCTTTTGACTGTTTCCTTGAAGGAGATCATATACCTGGTTATTAAATACAAATGAGAGAGATTAAATCCTTTTTCATGGTGAATATAAAAAAAATTAATTGGTGTAAACAAATAATTAATTTGGGAAAATAAAGTACAATCATGGCAGATAGGCAAAATGAAGAACAGTTATCTAGCAGGAGTTTCCATTCTTAACTTGAACGTACTTCCAAAACAAATGTCTAATTTCTTAATAGCAGTAATTTTTAAGATTCTTGGCAGTATTTCAAGGCAATTAAAGTTTTTCTTTGTTTGGAAAAATAAATATCCAAAGCTTACTATGAGTGAAGTTCGTAGCACAGAAATGACAGCTCATATCCTTAACCCAGAAGTTACGAGGCTAAATGCAGAATCCACCACACAAGTATAAGGAAACGAAAACAATTTAATTAAATTAAATTGTTTTTGTTTCCTTATACTTGTGTGGTGGATTCTGCATTTAGCCTCGTAACTTCTGGCTTTTATTTCATCAGTTTGTCGTGGCTTTTTGAGAGTCATATCCTTAACCCCCTACATCAACTGCCAGACTCAGATTCACGTTTTCAGACTCAAAGCATAGAGGAGGTCTAAATATTTCTGTAACATGCACCTACCATACTTAATTACTTTTTTTAAATAAACTGGCACTCCACCCTGTCTGCAAACCTCCCAGTCACCACTGGTGTACCACAGGGCTCTTGTCCTTGGTACCCTCCTCTTTAATATTCTCACCAGCAACCTTCAAAACAACACAACAGGCCTCCCTAATACAATCTGCAGATGACTACTCTCATACACACATCATATAACCTGGCATATCTCAAAAAAATACTTAGAAGGCTTTAACAGCCACTGAAACATAGCTTTGTAACTCACAACTCATGCTTAACCAAAACAAACAAAAAAAAAACCTACCCTTTTCTCCAAATCCCACCCTCACGAAAAAAAAATAAAATAAAATCATATCCCTTAACAATACAACCACTAGAGTTACTTCTCGTGGCAAAGGATTAGACGTGATAATAGAATCTAATAAAAAAATTTACCTGATTGTACAAAATTGTATTAAATAAATGACCAACAACTATGTTTAATGGAGCCAAAAACTTTCTTACAAATGAAACTAAAACTGCACTTGCCACTTCTTACCTTGTCCCCTCACTACTTTATGTCCTTACTAACCTCCAAGCATCACAAAAAGCAAAGGCTGAACAATGCTATAATAGAGGGGCTACATCTGCAGCAATACCCTTTTCAGAACACACCACTGTATTGCACTAAAAAGGCAAAATTAGTTAGAACTACCCCACCAACTAATATATACATAACTTCTTACCACATAAAAAATATCCAACATCCAACTTCTTGTCCATAACTAAAAACTATTCTACACAACTATGTTCCCACTTGGTCATTATGAACCAATGACTAAAAACTTCTTTCTGTCCACAAACCTATCAAATCTGCTGTGCATGATTTCTACTTACACCATGTTGCTATGGCCTGGAAATCCTTAACTATATATATCAGGTCAGTTACCTCTCTCCAGTCCATTAAAACCATTCTGAAAGACTTCCTCATCAAAGTCTGTCTCTTTTCTTGCTTAACCTCAGGATAAACTATATCCCTAATTATGAACAAGTACCCCTTCATAGCGTATACCTCCTCAAACCTTTTCTTCACTCACTTGCTAATTTCAATCAATTTCTCTCCCCTGACTTTAATTATTCCATAACCCTGTTTTTTCTCTCTCTCAGTTTATATTGCAATTCCTGTTCATATTAGACAACTTACCTTAAACTTCTCTAAAATGTGTAACAGTTCTATAAATATTAAATTATTGTCATACTAGTTTTATTTATTTTTAACTAACGTTGTCATGTCTAATTTGGTATAATTATTTAAATTGTTGATGTTTTTGTATTATTTTTGAAGCTTGTGAAATTATTGCTCTTAAAATGTTTTTGACATACTTTGGAGATTTACTCCCCAGAGCAGTGCATTAAACGGGTACCTACCCAGTTGGATTTTCCTGGTAATCAAATGTAAAAAATAGATAAATAACAATACCTGAAAGAAGTAAAGAAGCCAACTATTGCCATATAATTCAGAGAGCACTGTCAAGGAACCGATGTTCTAAATGAATGCCAGCATGAGCATCCTAATTAGAAACAGCTTTCATACCACAATGCAATAATGCTAGCAATAACTTTACCACAGTGTGTGTGTATATATGTGTGTGTGTGTGTGTGTGTGTGTGTGTGTGTGTGTGTGTGTGTGTGTGTGTGTGTGTGTATATGTGTGAACATACTTGATCCTGAATACTGCAGATTAATCAGCATGTAATATTCAAGGTTTTTGTTACTTTTCATGGCTTATATTTTCTTTCATGAAATGAGTGCTTCCATAGTATAGTTGCAGGCATTTTACACCTTGAACAACTGACTCTGTGAAGACTCTGCAGATTTGTACAAAGCTGTAACAGAGTGGCAACATTTGCAGAACTCCGCTGCTGTAGCTTAATTTTGTTTTTAGTAGGCTGCAATAGTTTTCTCACTACATTTTATGATTCAGGTCAACAATCAACAACAGCAGGTGGTATTACACACATTTAAATTACAAGGAAAATAAAATGTTAATATACTGCATATTTCATCTGTGAAAAACAGTCACCACATCCTAGAAGAGTAAAACTGAACTCTGGCATGGCTTTCTGTAAACCAGAGTATATGTCAGGATGAAGTGGATTGTTCACATTCATAGTGAAATCCTGTAAATCTGGTGCAATACATGGTTTTTGATTCCAAAAACTGAGTGAACTCTGCTTCACATATTGAACCTTGGCAGGCCCTACGCTGTTAAACCTATTACAAGTTTGCAAGTCCATTGATAATGTAAACATCCACTCGGGGATTCAATCCCTTTCGCAACATAAATATAACATATTGGAGAGATAGGTATGTATCACAGAGAATGCATCTTCTATGACACTGTCTTCCACACCACATAAAGCAATGTACTTCTCTTAATCGATTCAAATGTAATTTGGATGAATTGATTGAAAACCACAGATTCATTCCTGGTTTACCACCTATGCTCCTCGTGGATATTGACAACAAATAAATGTCAGATCATACCCTTGTTCTGCTTGTCTCTGGGTTATTTGTATGTAAAATATAACAGCTAAATCTACTATGGGAATGTAAGGTTAGGTTCCTTAAGATCTTCACAGATGAATAGGCTTGCAAGTTCCTATGAACATAATGTACTTGGTTGATTTTCTTAGATGATGCTTAACACATTTTTTTAAAAAATATATAAAATGGTTTCAAATGCTGTTTTCATTGGGATGGAATTCCAGCATGCAAAATATAAACCACACTTGTATGCTTCATTACTTACATGTTCATTTTTCTGGCTACAGTGGAATGTTTGTGTGTGTGTGTGTGTGTGTGTGTGTGTGTGCGTGTGTGTGCGTGTGTGTGTGTGTGTGTGTGTGTGTGTGTGTGTGTGTGTGTGTGGGCATTTGTTTTTCAGCCAATTAAAAAAGTGAATTAATCCACAAAAGGAAAGTAACTGGCTAAACACAATCCTACTCATTTAGGTAATAAGCAGGCTACAAACTGTAGTGGAACAATTCTTCTGTTGTGACAGTGCAACTAAAGAAAAATAAATAACAGTTTTTAAACAGTTTTTAATCACTTGAATTTTTTTTTCTGTTTGACTCAAAAGACTCTAGACAAATTATACTGACAGAATTCAAATATTAAGATGTAGCTAGTCAAATTCTTAATAGTTATCTCTGTGTTTATGAACTGGGCTAAAAATATAGGTATGACAGGTAATTCTACAATAGGTTCATAGTTTCATAGGTTGGTACTAGGCTATTGGCCCTAGGGCCTATGCAAGCCTAGCCATAAAAATTCCCTGGCTATTTCTTCCCACAGTATTTACTTCCCTGGACCCCTGTCTAGCAGGGCGACTGATGTGCTCCCAGGGGTGAATTTCCTATCTCCCATCCAATCATTAGGGTTCCTTTTGAGGAGGGCCAAAGAGGCGCTCTGCTTGACATGTATGGGCAGTCTATTCCAGAGTCTGGGGAGTCTCTGGGTCAGGAACCTATCCCTCCAGCATGTTTTGCTCATTGTGATGACAAGGTTTAGATCCCTGGAGCATGTGTCTCTGAAGGGTTGGGATTTCTTTAAGTGTAGCATGTCCAACAGCTCTAGGTTTGACATGGCCTTGTATGTTAAGCAGAGATAGCCTCTGAGTAGACAATATGCGACAGAGTATAGGTGGAGTTTTTTTAGATGGTCAGCATAGGGCATCTACTTTAGGCCTGTGATTCTTTAAGTGAGGTATTTCTGTGGCCTTTCCAGTTGTTTCAGATGTCTTGAGAGGTACATACCAAATGGGGCACTGTATTCTATAATGGGTCTAATGAGGGATGAGTACAGTGAGACAATGAACTCCTTTTTTTCTGGATGAAAAGCCCTTAGTGATGAAGTGTGCCACATAGAAGCATTTCCTGACTGTTGTGGTAATGTGGTTATCGAAGGTGAGACCACTGTACACCTGTGCCCCTAAGTCTTTTATCACACTTTCAGTGTTTAGTGTACTGCCACCTATGTGGTAATTCATGGGTACATGTTTTTTCCCAAAGGTGATAACTATACATTTCTTGGCATTGAGCTTGAGCCCATGGCTCTGGCACCAAGCACCTGTTTCTGTAAGGCCCTTTTGTAGAATATCCGCATCATTTGGGGATTCAGTAATGGTTCCCAGTTTGCAGTCATTTGCAAACTTTGTTAGCCAGGGTCCCTTAGTGCTGGCCTGTACTTCAGAGAAGTAGATGCCAAACAAGAGCAGTCACAGGACTGAACCCTGAGGTACTCCACTTGTCACTTGTCTGGAGCTGGATTTGGAGTTGGCTACTTTTACAGTGTTGGTTCTTTCAGTAAGCCAGTTGGCAACCCATCGAGTGATGTAGGGATTAATGCCCAGCTTAGTAAGTTTATCTATGATTCCAGAGTGGTGGATGGAGTTGAAGGCCTTGGTAGGCTGTGTGGCCCACCTTACCCTTGTCCATGGCTCTGGAGACTGATTTGAACAAGTCAATCAGGTTCAGGAGACAAGATTGGCCCTTCATG
Source organism: Protopterus annectens (assembly GCF_019279795.1). Lineage (NCBI taxonomy): Eukaryota > Metazoa > Chordata > Ceratodontiformes > Protopteridae > Protopterus > Protopterus annectens. The sequence continues at coordinate 1,062,562,968 of NC_056735.1, forward strand.
AACCCAAACTGCATGGGGTCCAGTGTTTGAAGGTTGCCAATATCTTTGTTTAAAAGTTCCACGATAATACATTCCATGGTCTTGCAGATCAGGCTCGTCAGACTGATGGGATGGTAGTTCCCAGGATCCAAGATGGATCCCCCCTGTGGAGTGGGATAACTGTAGTTGTGCACCACTCAGCGGGCACAAAGCCTGAGATGAGGCTATGATTAAACATGACATTTAGGTGAGGTGCCAGTTCATTTTGTAGTTCATGTAGTACACAGCCTGGGATGTCATCTGGTCCCATGGATGCTGTATTCTTAGCTTTGGAGAGTGCATTTTTTACCTGTGTAGTCGTTATTACTGGAATTTGGCAATCTTTTGGTATTGAGATGGGCACTTTAGGGGGTGAGAGGGGGGTGAAGTTTGCACAGAATCGATCTGCTGGGATACTGACAATATCCTTGGGATCAGTATATTTAATGCAATTCTGTTGTAGCTCAGAGCAGATCTGAGCATTGCCACTTAGGTTCTTGACATAGCTATAGAATGCCTTGTGGTTGTCTTTGGCATCTTTGGCAATTTTATTTTTGTAACTAGCTTTGGAGGATTTTATGAGGGCTCTCAGCTTCTTACTGAGGCTGGTAAGGGAGTTTTTTGCATTCTAGGATTTTCCTCTTTTCTGCAGCAGTTTCTTCCTTTTGTTGCAAAGTTTGTTTATGGCAAGAGACCACCAGATTGGCTTCCCCTTTTTTGGAGGAGAGCATCTTGGTTCTATTGGGGATGGCATGATTCATGCATGAGTGGATGTGCTCATACAGTGCCTTAGTGTAGGATTCAGCAGTTGAACTTTCAGTTCCCATCTGCATGAGTGTCATGAAGTTTGTCACTTCTGACTTGAGTAGCATGAAGGTGGCTTTGGAGAAGTTTTTTATGGAGGTTTCCTTACTGGGGGTTGGGGTGGGATGTGGATGTCAAGGGTGATTAGCTTATGGCCAGAGCTGACCAATGAGGGGGTGACCATAGGTGTGGAGCATCGATTTCCCATGTTGGTAATGACCAGGTCTAGGATACTGGAGCCCCTGGTGGGACTAAGAATTAGTTGATTCAGGGCATTGGAATTTATGAATTCCAAGAATCGTTGGCCAAAGGTGTGGGTACACAAGTAGTTTTCCCAGTTAATGGCAGGGTAGTTGAAATCACCCAGTATTAGGGTGTTTGGTTGTATCTTAATATTTTCCAGTATGTTTAGAAAGGTGTAGTGAGAATCTTGGGGCATGGTGTGGGATCTGTAGCAAGCTACAATTTGGATTGCAGTCTTACTTAGTGTTAGTTGCACCTGGAGAATTTCAGACGCATTGTGTTGGGCAACTAGCCTGGTGTTGTGAATATCCTTGGTGAATATGGACACTCCTCCACCTTTAATGTTTTGGTCCTGGTTTGATGGCTGAAAAGTGTGGTAAGAGTTGTAGCCTGGTATTGCAGGGGTGCTCTCTGGAGCCTTGAACCAGGTCTCAGTTACTGCACAGATATCGATGTTCTCCATTTTTAGGAGTGCCTCGAGAGAGTGCATTTTGAGGTTTACACTTCTAACATTGAGTAGCATTACCTTCAGATTTGCATGCTTGTACTTGCTACAGTGGTGGTTTTATCCTTTGACCCTTGCCTAATAAAGGCATTATGGGGTGGCAAGAGCCTTAGCCAGTAACCTAAATCCCAGGGGTGACAGGTGCAGACCATCTCTGGCAAAGCATTGTGGTCTGTCAGTCATGTCATCCCAAGCAGACAGATACTGGATCCCCTTTGAATGACACCAGAAGCTTAGCCAATTGCTAAAGTCAATTATTTTGTCCTTATAGTGTGGTATAATTCTGGGTGAAGGCAGGATGCTACTCAGGGCTAGGGTCATATCTGCCTGGGTCACATGATCAAAGAGCTCTTCCATGTTTCTTTTCATGTAGTCCAGGGAGGTACGTCTCAAGTTATTCACTCCAACATGGACAATGACAGAGTCATATTTGTACTTGTGGAGTGACTTGAGTGCATGTGTTATGTGGCGGATCCTAGTACCAGACAGACAGCTGACTGTAATTTTCTCCTTATTCCACCTGGTGAGTGGGACATCAGTGTGCTTGACTATAAAGTCACCTATGACTAAAGTTTTGGGTACGTTGTCTTGCCTTAGGGGCTGTTGTTGGGTGGTACACTGGTGTTGTGAGCTATGTGACACTTTGGTTGTGATTGTTGTTTGTTTGTGTTTCAGCTTCAGAGATCCTTGTTGCTTGGGCAAGTTACTGTTAAGAGCCTCCACATATTTGGGTTCAGTGTTGCTATGTGTGAGTGTTGGTGGTGTGGAATTACAAGGGCTATGTGCTGCTTGAGGTGTAGTGTGGGTGTTAACCTTCTCTTCTTGACTGTCTAGCACAATCTTGGGTGGAGAGAGATTGACTTCCAGTTTGGCTATGTAAGTGCATCTTTTGCAGGTTGTAGTGTTGAATGGTAGGAGGAGAGGGCTGTCTGTATACATGAGGCAATTGCTGCATTGCCCCAGTATGCCCAGATTCACCAGGTGGACAGGAGAAATCACTGGAAGCTGACCCTTGGACATGACTGGTTTGGTGCTTTTTTTTTTTTTTGTAAAGTACAGGAGCTGTTTTCCCTTACCTTAGCAAGGTACTTTGCAATTATATGCTGTTTAGTGCCTATGATTAATTTCTCCTTATTAACAAGGAGAGTTGAGTGCTTGTATCAGTTTAAGACTTCCTAGTGCTTTCCAGCAAGGTAAGATGAAAAAAAATGGTTTACCTAAACACTGCAGTGTGCACTAGAGGAGTTAGATGCTAAAGTAGGTAACTTATGTTTTACCTGTCTAAAAAGTTAAGTTTTAGTGGAGAGTCACTATTTTTAAAACAGCAAGATAGATTGAAAGGGGCACAAAGAATGGGTTTAAAAAAAGTAGTGATGCAGAATAGCAGAAATATGTTTACAGGTTCTAGGCAATCTACCTACAGACCAATAAAAGCAAAACAAACAAACCATATTGAAAAGCTAACTCTAGCCTTAAGGAACACAAGACAAGAAACTTTAGGCAAATTTGTGGTAGCCCATGAAAGTAGCTGGCAATGATGCTACTTGGCTTGACATGTAAAGGAAGTTTACCTTAGAGGTGAGTAATGCATTTGGAATTGAATATGTGATGCCAAAATGTCTTATTTACCTATTAATGAAGATTTATTTCCTTTAACTAAATATTTAAGAATCCATTCATTATCTGAATGAATAGGAGGTAAACGAGGGTCAGATCTTCCATTGGTCAAAAAGCTAAAAGCAGATCCCCACAGACATTGAGTACAGAGAAAGACCTGCCAGTCTGTTCCAATAATTTCGATTCTTGCAGCCACTGATTCTTTTACTTGGGAATCGCTGATGTATCTCAGGTTGAGTAATATGTTTCGACAAATACATACCAAAAGGGGCATTATATTCAATAATGGGCCTAATATAATAAGAGAAAAGAGGAATCCAGGCTTCTTTGCATCTAGAAAAGATGCCGTTAGAAAATAAGTGAGTCAGAAAAGAAGATTTTCTGAACCACTGTGTACAAATCATGGCAAAATAAGGATTTAACAGCAGTTCCTTGATGTCTTAAAACAGTGTCTGATTGGAGAGATATATGGTATTAAAATGTTTTGTTTACCAAAATGAACTATACTGCATTTTTTCAGATGCATTTTCTGACCACTCTCCTTCAACCAGTTTTTAGTATGAGCTAATCTATAAGTGTAAGATTGAATATCACCACCAAATTTTTATCATTGTGCAAAATGAAACTCTGAGAAATAAATCCTAGATTGGAGAGGGCCAACACTGAGTTCTGTACTACACAACTTGCAGCATTCAAAAGTGGTACATGTGACTCTAACTACATGGTTTCTGTCATACTACCAGTTATGTTGGGGGTCTGAATGGCGAGATGGTAAAAATCAGCAAGCAGATGAGTGTAGTATCGCTGGAACTTAATTAATCTGCATGTCTTGATATGTATCTTTACAAGGTGGACATTGTTTTTACAAAATATCACCAAGATGACATTGATATATAGACTGCATTTTATATAGCATATATCATAGACAGAAGTAGGCTAAAAATAAAAAAGACAGATGTGTGCACAAGGCCCAAAGTCCCTAATCCTGGTATTTGCAGTGCTGCAAGGACTGGAAAGAAATGACAGTGAGTAATCCTTAAGACACGGAGACATTCCTACAATAGGGTTAGGCCAGGTTCAGGGAGAAGATGACCCCCCCTCCCCCATTTTGTAGAAGAAAGTAGTAGTTCACAAAAGACACAAAAACTGATAGGCCAAAAAAAAGAGCAAGACAGGCAATAGATAGGACTATTTACGATAAGAACGAAATTACATATTTTTACTATTATGCAAAAAGCACAGAATTTCCAGATAGAAGATATTTTAAATGATTGCACAAGAAAAACTATCAAAAGCTTCAAATACAAATTTGAGGTCAACAGATCCATGAAAAACATTAAACAGACCAAGCACTTTTGGAACTTTTGGAAAAAGAAGCGACTGAGAAAGTACAAAAATATAAAGAACAAGACAGATTCAGCAACGCCTAGCATCAAGTATACACTAAGTGCTCACCAATTTGACTGACTAGACAACACAAGCATAACCCCATCTTCTTCCTCCTAATTTTAGTTTTCCTACTGATTTTCTTGCAGCCTTAAATATTGAGGGGTATTCATAAAGGTTACAACAAAGTGTAGACTACATGTACACTTACTGCAATCTTTTTGAGTGAGTAGAAAGCACAAAAATGTTGTAGGTATGTTCTTGAATACAGACTATATATACTGAGTATAAAATAACAAAGCAATCCAGTACCGGTTGAACTGTTTATTACAATTTATAAATGAACTAAGCACTTTCACCCAACTATTCCATGGGTTTCTTCTTTCGTGAAGTATATATACTGAGTGTATGTAAGTATTACTGAATCTGGCCATTAGAGATTTTTGAAAGGTATGAAAAACAAACATGGACATGGGAAAGAAAGAGAGATCTGATATGCTCCAATATTTATGCAAAGGAGAAAGCCAAACTAATCAATACAAAAAAGCTGTTCAAAAATATTTGCAAACTATATATTATATAAATATTTATAGACTAAAGCACCCAGATATGGAAAATTTCACAAAATAAAAAATAAGATCACAAAGGGGGGGGGTGTTGAACAGAAGATTAGTACAGTAGAAGTTAAACAAATAGAAGCCAAAGCTATGGAATACCTGCAAAGGGAACGATTTAGTGCAGAAAGTCTAATACAGGTTGTGTCACAGCATGATGGAGCAATGATTCCCCTAAGTAAGGAGGAACAAGTGGAGCAAGAGACATCTGAAGAACAAATATGGACATGGGAAAGAAAAAGAGATTTAATATGTTGCAATATTTATGTAAAGGAGAAAGTAAAACTAATCAATACAAAAAGCAGCATCAAAGATATTTGAAAAGAAATACAGGCAAAGGCATCTGGGTATAGAACATTTCACAATACAAATAAAATAAAAAAACAAAAAGGGAAAGTGGAAAAGAGGATTCATAATGGAGTAGTAAAACAATAGAAATTGAAGTTATGGATTACCTGTAAAGTGAAGTATTTAGTGTAGAAAATCCATCACTGGTAATGTCACAGCATGATGGAACAATGAATCCCCAAATTAAGGAGAAGCAAGTGAAACAGGAAGCATCTGATCATGTGCCACCTGAAGATACTCTGGAGCCTTCGGTACAAAACCAGTACACAATTCAGTTGGAGTTGTACAGCAAGGGAAGCAGCAGGAAACAGTGGCAACTCTGACATAGTCAATGCTGTGGGGTGATAGGCCAGTGAGTCCCCATATGAAAGAGCAACAGATGAGACAGGATGCAGCTGAAGAGAATATGTCACATGAAGATGTTCTGGAATATTCTGTAGAATACCTGCAGAGAACAAAGAATGTGCTCTCCGTTTACAAGAAAATGATCAAAGTGAAGAGTTGCTTGATTTAATAGAGATGGATAGACATATTAAGATCAATGAAAGAAATAGATTACAGAAAGTCAGTGAGAACCAAAATGTTAGAAGTCAAATAAGATAAACACAGTAACCAAGAATAATAACAGAAGTTCATGTGGTACAACAGAAGTAAATGGGATGTATTACTGTGCAGCTAAATTAATAACAGATAAAATCTTGCCACAAAAATACAGGACAATAAGTGAATGGAAGGGAAGAAATCAAATGCCATAATGGAAGTAACAAACACCGATAACTATAAAGCAGCTGAGAGAAGAAGTTTCACCGTTAGAGGAATATAGAACAGGGAACAGAGCAACAAAAATACTTAGAAAGATAGATGTGATAAAAGCAACGCACAGTTTCAAAACAGACCAAGATCTATTGTACACTATTGCAAATAATTAACTAAAGATATCAGCACAGGCAGAAAAACCTAGAAACTATGAAGATAAATATAAAGGGAAAGTACAAAATAAGAAATTTATTGATAACACACAAAAGTTTAATAGAGAATTGGGAAACAAAGCAAAAGGAACAGAAATCCAACCAGAAAAATAAGAAATAGACACATTTGGGAAAATATCTATGAAGACCTGTGGAACATAACAAATATGCTGTAGGAGAGAAGTAGTAAAAGGAACAGTAAAACGTTCAAATGTACAGAATATGAAATGGGATGAATTAACAGACAGAGAAATTGAAACAAAATTAAGATAGGCGCCTAAGTGGAAAACTCCAGGCCCAGATGCAATACTTACCTTCTGGCTAAAAGTCATGCAACCTGTTATTGTAGACATATAACCTGTTATTGTAGACATGCAACCTCCTGACTGCACGATGTGATTGTTTTTGCATTTAACTGTTTTTTACCTGTATGCTGGCTTTCTTGTTATCAAACTTGTGCATTCACACTGTTACTTCCTTGGAGCTTTTCTCCCCAGGACTCCACTGAAAATGGACACCTGTTGTCCAGTTGGACTTATCCTGGTAAAAGAAATGTTAAATAAATAAAATAAATAAAATTAACAGCTTTTCATGAAGATTTAGCCCTGATTAAGAAATACTTATATGCGAATCCTGAACAAACACCAACCTGGTCGACAACAGGAGAAACTACGCATGTCTTTAACAGGGAACCTGCAAGCGATCCTAAAATTATAGACCAATAACTTGCTTTCTGGCAAGGTATAAACTATATAATGGAATTGGTGCTGACAGAGTGTATAGTCATTTAGAAGAAAACTCAATCATGGCAGTAGAACAAAAAGGTAACAAAAGAAAGTCATATGGAACAAAGGATCATTTTTGTTCAATAAAGTCATAATGGAGAACTGTAAAAAGGGAAAGAATCTGAAAGCACAACTGCAAGATAAAAATTGTCTCAGATGATATAAGAATGTCATTTGGTCCTGACAAATGTGCAAAAGCAACATTTAAACCAGGAAAGCTGCAGTACCAAGAAAATATCAGTCTGGGGCAAGAATGTGATATTAAGGAACTTGTGCAGGAGGGAGTATATAAATATTTGGGGACTGATAAATGATCAATAATAAAACATGAATAAATGTGAACAAAACTCAGTAAGGAATATTTTAGAAGACTAAAATTAGTACTGAAAACAGCCCTGATGTGTAGGAACAAAGTTCAAGCTATAAATCAATTAGCTCTTCCACTTACATTTATAATAATGGCAATTGCAGAATGGTTTTTAAGGTTGTTGTTTTAGACCAAACTGTGAATCCTGATATAATTTTTAATGCAGAAGATGAATTGGACTGGATGGAATATGTATGGCTAGTTAGGTTAGAGGGTCTATATTAAAAGCACAACACTGCTTTTGAGCGAACACATAAAGAGTATTCATCGAGTCCATTTAAGCGATTTGATGAATATGTCACAGGCTAAGGAGATAGTTGGCCAACTACATGGAGTTGCCCTTTCCTTTGCTATAGTCTGATCTCTGAGTTGGTATATTTAGTTAGGGGGGTGGGGGGGCACAGCCCCCCATGTTGTGGTGTGTGGGGGGTGAAGACCCCACCCTGATAATGATTTTTAATTTTTATTTTTTCTGAACGGCCACGAGAATTTTTTCACTAGGAAAAAATGTGATCATGTGGCCATTCGCTATTTACAGGTTTCGCGTACTATGTGTCGACTTTTATGTAGTCGCACATATGTGCTTTTGGTTATTCTGATATAGACCCAGGTTAGATGCATGTTACCCCTCCAGGACTGAATGACAAAAAGAATTTTAAAGTATTTCTAAGAAGGAAGAGAATTAAGCATAAATTGATGTTCAGTTAAGTTAATTGTATAAATGTAGCGTTTGTTTCTTAGAGCATTCAGTGTGAAGAAGTCTCAAAAAGAGGTGAAAGCACTTATTTAGTGTTGATTCAATAAATGAGGTTGAAGACAAACCATTTTGCCCAGGACCCTCTTTTGGGGGAAGGGGGAGTAAGAAGGGTAGTATATTAGGAATGGGGAAGGGAGGAGGGAGGGGGTTTTGTGTATAGTTAAGCCAGGTAGTTGGGCTTTGGACATTAAGGGGTTAATTGACTTTGGAAGTTAGGGGAAGTGAAGTAGGTTTGGGGAGGGGCTTAGCTTTTATATTATTGTAGCAGGAGAAGTAGTGTCACATTTAGGCATGAGATGGTGACCCACCCTCCCTCCTGTTTTTTCTTTTCATGTTACTTTACTTACTGATAGTTAAATGGGGGGTTATTGGGGACAGAGAAGAGGGATGGGATTGCCCTTTTCTGTTCCCCCTCTAGGTGATGATGTTGATGGCATTGAGTTTGGGGATTAAGTGAGTTGCTGGACACTGCTTGATAATAAGTGAGCTTATTTGGATGCTGCTTATTTTGAAAGGGTGAGTAGGTATACTGTCCATTTAAGGTTTGGTCAGGGTGAGTAGGCACACTGCCCTGATGGATGATTTGCACAGGGTATGTGAATATGCTGCCCTGATGTCTGACTCTGAAAAGGTGAGTGGGTATGCTGCCCTGAGGCTGCTTGGAAGAATGTAAAGTTTCCAGTTATTTGTTATTTTATATGACTAAAGTTAATTATTTGGTTGTATTAATAAAGGTCATCAACTGTCTTTTGGAGTTGGTGTGAGTCATTTTAAAGGGGGCCAGGACAGACTATTTTGGAATTTATTTGAGACATTTTTATTTTAAATATTTCTGTATGTACTTAATACTTCACAAACCAAGTGACTTACAAACCGTTGAATGACATTAGGTGAAACTTTAAATGTTGTTAAAGAAAACTGTCTCTAATATTTGCATTGAAAATTGCACATCTTGAGAGATATTCTTTATTTGCATTGATAATTATGCAATTAAACATATGTTGTCATATTTCTGTAAATATATCAATAAGCATGCACTTATAGAGGAATTTCTTGTGATCATGTGAAAACTCATGTCTGTTTAACAAAAATGTTCCAACAATATGTCTTGGCTGTATAATTATCAAGATACGAAAATTTGTGAAAGTTAAGTAAATATAATTTGGGGGTTGTGTACATTATAATATATTACAGTATTTATGGAAAAGATTATGAATGCACTAACAATTATCACTGTAAAGAATACTTCCTACTGATAACATTGCTATTTGTGCAGTTTTAATAGCTTTTCTTGTTCACAAAATATTTACATTTGTTTTTCTTATGCTTTTTAAGTTTGATTTTCAGAAAATATTCTAAAATGCAAGATGTCTGAAAGCAGCTAGAGGTTTGACATTCCACACTCATATCTGTTCAAAATTGAACTCATTTAAGGGGATCATGAGACTGCATATTTTAAGGTGATCACCAGGCTGTGCATTTTGAAAACTTTCTTTAATATTTCACAGTACATCTCTCACATTTTTCAGTTTTAACAAATGTTTTTGTTGTAGAAACCTTTGTGCAGCAATGCAGATATGTTTTAGTAGTGGTATCCTTTATACATTGAACATTACAAGAATTTCATCACTCTAGTTTCTTTTATAAATGATTAAGGTAGTGGAATTTATTCTTAACTGAAACTGCTGTTTCTACTGATAATTCCATGATGGCATTCTTCATGCTTCTTTATTTTAATTTCTTATATAGTACCTTATTTCTTTCAATTTGATTATTATTGTTATTAATGTACAGTAACTAACCCTGTGTTTCTAAGCAATATTATTTGGTTCTCCATGAAATGGCTGAACTATTACATGTATTTGTTTGATTAACAGCTGAGCAGGCTGTGCCCAATGAATCTTTTGCAGATGCTGTCTTGCAAACACACACATAGACATAGACCCATACACAAAATAATGTATATATATGTATATATATATATATATGTATGGGTCCCCTTTGAATGGTCGACATTTCACAATGTCGACATTCATATGGCCAAGACCATGGGGAACCAGCATCTCCCTACAGTGCGCAATGGAAAGATTTCCACTTCTGCACTGTAGTGCAATCTCGGAGTTGGTATATTTAAGTTCCGGGGGGGTCTGGGGGATTGAGCCCCCCCTGCTAGCTTTGTTAAGGTAAGGTTTTTTTGTTTTTTATGTTCTACTTGTTCATACATAGATTCATAGGTTCATAGATTAGTACCAGCACTTGTATGGTCAACATTTCAAATGTCGGTCATATGGTCTCGGCGATATGAATTTCGACATTGTGAAATGTCGACCATATCAAGTAGAGCCATACACACACACACACACACATATATATATATATATATATATATATATATATATATATATATATATAAAGTTTATATTATAACAATGAATGATCAGATGATCGAACGTTGTTATATTGACCCTTAAATCTCAAAAGCTCATAACAGCAAACAACCAGAACAGCAATTTTTTCCCCATGGAAAAAAAATCGCTGTCCCCCCCAAAAAAAAACACTAAACACTAAATGAAGTGGGGGGCTTTGTCCCCCACACCCCCCTATTTAAATATACCAACTCCGAGGTCACACTACAGTGGAGGAAACAGCACAACCCAGACGGATGGCCCAGTGATTTCTTTACCCGGGAAAAAATTTCCTGTTCTGGTCATTTGCTATTTTGCCGGTTAGACATTTTGTATTCGAACTAACAGCGTTCGATCATCTGATCGTTCCCTGAACTAAAGTAGATCCTGTATATATATATATATACATATATATATATATATATATATATATCTATATAAAAAAAATATATATATATATATATATATATATATATATATATATATATTTATTTATATACACACGTGTGTGTGTATGTCTATGTATGGGTCTACTTCACTTGACCTAAATTTCATTTGGCCTAGAACTCATTTGACTGACACCCATTTCTGTGACAAGTAAGACATAGACTTATTCTGAGTTTTCCTTCACCTGTGACTTGTTTGTGATAAAAAGAATTACTATAACTTATAGTGCTGATTGTTAGAATTCCAATAGTCATGTAGAAAGTAGCTGTACAGTGTTTCTGAACGTGGTGTTTTCTATTTACATTTTTATGGGAATTATCTAGAGTAGTTTGGCAAATGTTTTGTGCATTCCCAGCAGTAGTGGCAGTGTGTAGAGTGATGTAAGGCAAGTTAAAGGTCTATGCCCTTTTCTCTACTGTAGTGCCATCCTGGAGTTAGTATATATATATATATATATATATATATATATATATATATATATATATATATATATATATATATATATATAATTGGGGGGGGGGGGTGGGGTAGGCCCCACCTAGTTTAGTTGTACATTGTCCCGTTTCTGTTAAGAGGATTAGTAAGTAGTTTTTAAGTTCTAGAAAGGGTTAGTTATTGGTGTTCTAAGTGTGCTTTGCTATGGTTTAAGATTTAGTATGTTGAAATTCAGCATTGCAAGCTGTTGGTCAAATGGGTGTCAGTCAAATGAGTTTTAGGTCAAATGAAATTTAGGTCAAATGAGTGTAGGTCAAACGGGTGTCAGTCAAATGAAATTTAGGTCAAGTGAAGCAGGCCCATATACATAAATATATATATATATATATATATATATATATATATATATATATATGTATGTATGTATAGATATATATATATATATATATATATATATATATATATATATATACATTTGGATTCAGTTTAGAAGCTCAAAATACTGAAATATCGAATTTCAGTATTTCGAGCCCATAAAGTGGAAACCTGAAAAGAATGGAAACTCAGAAGCACAAAATTAAAAATCTCGCATACCGGAGATTTTGAATTAGCGCTTCTGGTGTTTCGCTGTGGTTATGGATTCAGGTAAGTGTTTATGTGTTAAGGGTTTTGGGTAGGGGCTGTGGTGGGTGTTGGTGTGTTTTGTCACTGTGATGTGTGTGTGTGTGAGGAGAATGTAGCTTGTGCGGTTGGTGTTTTGTGTGTTTTTGTATGTAGTTTGACCTCAGAGTTAGAATATTTAAGTGGGGTGTGTGGGGGTGCATCCCCCCACAGGGGGTGGGTGCAGGGGGGCTTGCCCCCCTGTTTTTATGTAGGACAGAGCTTGTGTTTGTGTGTGGGGAGGAAGGTGTGTGTTTGTATATACCAGAAGCGGTAATTCAAAATCTTCGGTATGCGAGATTTTGAATTTCACGCTTTTTTTCAGGTTTCCACTTTATAGCTTTGACATACTGAATTTCGATATTTCAGTATTTCGAGGATATAAAGTGAATATATATATATATATATATATATATATATATATATATATATATATACACACACATATATATATATATATATATATATATATACATAGATATATATATATATATATATATAAATCCAGAACGTCACTCCAAGCAACCATCTATGGAACCAGAATGGCTAAGTACATGTTGTAAAAAATAAATCCACCAAATAAATGCAGAAAAATGTTTCTTTACTTAAATTCTTTGCTTCAGTTCAGTATAATAAAGTAAATAGCAAACAGTCACTAACAGTTCACAGCTCAAGGCTCATAGCAGCATACTAGTTTTACCTGTTTCACCCTCTGGTATCATCAGTGTAGGATACTGTGTGCTGTTGTTTACTTTTTTGCAGTAAATTGCAGAAAAGAACTTAAGTAAAGAAGCATTTTCTGCATTTTTCGTGGTGGATTTAATTTTTTACAGCATCTACTTAGCCATTGAGTTTCCACAGAGGGTTGCTTGGAGTGCTGTTCTGGATAGATAGAGTTGTTATTCAAAAATGTCTAGACTCTACAAATAATCTATTTTATCAATGCATAGTATGTTGTGTAGCCTATACCAAAGGAAATTCAACTTTGCCTCTGTCCCTGGTTTTCTGACAAACCCTAGTCTTAAGAAAGGATGATTTCAAAATGAGTTTGAAGTCATTAGATTTCCTTAATTCCTTAACTTAATTTCATCACTCATTTACTTAACTGATTTCTCTGGATATTCCATGTATTTTAGTATCAGTTCTAGAAATCATAGTTCATTTGAAAAATAGGCATCATCATCATCATAATCAGAAAATAGGTAGGATATTTTAACAATCTGGCCCTTGATAATGTTTTTCTATAATTTAAAAGGATGGCAACTACAGAACATTAAGTAGGAATTAGAAATGTATCTTTCCTGAAGACAGTGGAAGAAAGACATTACTTACAACAGCTTTAGTAATTAAAATGTTAAAAAAGTAGTACATTTGTATGACACAATAAAGGAAAATACAAAAAAAAATCTGTAGTAATATTTAAGAACAGAAAAAACAATCCTATAACAAATTTATTGGGTCATCCACAAGAAAAAGACAATATCCCCATATTGTACGTCAGATCTCACATTCCTAAAAATACGATGTAAACACAAATGTCTGTTCCCAAAAGCAGAAGAACAAAGACCCCATGTCAAACCCACTAATTTGGTGGTAAAATTCATTTTCAAAGGTTAAAAAGTTGCTGTGAAAAATAAAAAAAATGCAAATGCACACAAAACATCAACTTCAACTATGGAGAAAGTTTTACTGATCAACAAACTTTCTCAGAACCATTCAAAATGTATTTTCTCCGCAATTATAGTGAATGGATGTTTAATGTCTGCAGCTGCAACATTTTTTTTGAACACTGACATTTTGTCAACACAACCAAAAAATGAATAGAATATTTGAGAAGATGAGGGTATGCTGTGTTTCAGACAAAGCTGCAGAAAGGATTAGATACAATTGAGGGCGCCTACCTTTATGCAGCTTGGGAATACCAACAATGTCAGGTATGTTTCGCTTTTAAACAATAATACATTTTAAAATGTCTTCTCCTATCATGTCATTTTTCCCATATCAAACCATACACCACTGATCTTTTGTAGGCAGTATTAACCTTATTACAGTTCACTAACCCACAAGTGGACTCATTCCCAGGTAAGCTGTGCATCTTGGAAATATAGATAAAAGAATTAAAAAAAAAATAATGCCCACCACCCTTGTCGGGTTTCATAATGATGTTATTATTCTTACTAGTCTCAAAAAAATTCTTCCATTCAGGACTGCTCAAATTGCATGAAATGTCTCTGAATTCTTAAAACAAAAGCCCCTTAATGCATAGACACATAACCTTTTGAATTTCTTAATATCATGGTGTGTGGGGAAGCTCGTTATATAAGCTGACTTGCTTAAAGAGATGACGAAAGTAATTCCACATGATGGCATAAAATAAACATTGTAAGTTCAGCTTACTTGTGAAAAGTTTTAATTCCACTATCAGGTTTGCCATGCTACTCCACTTTGTTGGAATCAAAGGAAATCTTTAAAATATACCATTGTGGATGTTGTAAATCTCAAAGTCAAGAAAGGTGTAAAATCTAAAATTCTTTCTATGACCTGTTCAGTCCCCGATTGTATCTCCATGTCTGTGTTGTGAGTTTTACTTTTTATTGTTTATAGTTATTTGGAATGCTATCCAGAGTGGGCAGTGTATGTGTAACAGATGCCAGTGTAGTTAGGTGGAGTTTTGTAAATAATTTTGTACCATATGACTACCACACTGACTTGTATAGATGTGTGTGTTAAAATGTATCAACAATGCTATTATAACTGATTAAATGTATATATTTAAACAAAGAATTCTAGAATAGAAGAGTAGAAGTTTTTGACATTGTTCTATAATTTTCAAATACTGCATCAGATCTTAGCAAAGCTCTAAATGTGTATTGTACCAGAGTCAGGTGATCAAACGTGATGCCATTCCATAACCAACAGTGAGAGGATGGAACTCTTACAGCAGCTTCTTTTATTTTGTTTTTTTGGAACCTGATATAAAAAAATCTACGACAGTTATCACAGACAGTTAGTTGTTAGTTGTTGTTCAGTTCAGTCAGTTAGACGCTCGTCACTTTGTCTTGTGGAAGTAAGCATCTCAGCATCTAACCTTGCCTTGCTGTATTAATTAAGGTAGCTAGGGAACAGTTATTCTTTAGACAGCCAAGAAATACAGTGAGATTAATTAAGTAGTGCTTTTCTGCATCTGTTTGAATCTGTCCACCTGTATTATTTTTAGTTCTTCTGTGATTGAAACTCTGGTGTTTACTGTAATAAGATATTTAGTATTCTCATGTGTTCTACTTTATTGTTTATTATTAAATGTTTTTATACCTTTCATTGTGGCTGGTCTTTTAGAGAATACTTTTAACATCTTGAGAGTACTTCTACTTATTTTCGTGACACCTTGGCCACTCTGAAAAGCCTGGCTGCTTTGGTTACACTCTACCATTTATATTAGTATTGATTTTACTCAGTATAATTGGACACCCTTGTAAGAACCTGAGAGTAGTTTACTACTGGCAGGGTGGTTACCTTACTGTTTGGGCAGAAAGGAAGCACAACTAGTACATCTGTGCCAGCCTTTCTCAGGAGTATATGTATAGGAAAATCAAATAACCAGGTGTGGGTGTATCAGCTACGTCTAATTGGGAGGCAGTACTCCAAAGTGAGTTTGCTTGGGATCTGAAGAATTCAGCCCCAGGTCTGGAGCGAGTCCGCTGTGTGCTCTTGGGGAAAATTGTGCTTGATGCAGAGAGCTGCATCTTACAATACTGTGTAAATCCATTCCTGTTTTTAGTGGCCATCTGTCACTGGTGTCAGTGGTGAGGATTGAGGTTACTTGATTACGGGTCCAGGGTAGAAAGGATATTACATGATACATTAAGGATATGTGGCTGTTTAATTTGATTGCTGGAAGTAAAATACCCATTTTATCTCCAAAATTTGAAGGGCTGCTTTCCATTACAGGAATCATACTGACAAATTGAAATCCCACAGCAGTTATCAAAAAGAGCAGGAGGCTTTATTGAGAACATCAGTGAGTACATTGATAAACAATATATACACAGAAGTAAAGGTATATGCAAAAGACAAAATACAGAAATCAAATATAATAAAGTCCCCTGGTGTTTGGTCATAACTTATATAAGCCTAAATTCCTCTAGTCAGTATGAATACCACTTCAGGTCTGCCTTGAAGAGAGGTCGCAAGTCTAGTAAGACTAACTCACTCAACAAAATGTAAATAAATTATTGTGACTCTCAGAAGGGTTGCATTTAGATTCAGAAAATATAAAACATTTAAGAAGTATAAACATAATAGAAGAAGAATAAGGAGTATGTAGGTTCAAATTCAAACAGAAAGGAGAGCAGGCAGTCAGAAAACTAAGATTCTAATCAAATAAAAGTGAAACCATTACAAACAAGTATGAGGATGAAATGTTTTATATACTTATTGAACAAACAAAGTCAAATCAATGGACTGTGGCATGAGCTGGTCTCTCCAAAACCTTGGAAGGCTAAGTTACTACCTTTTACTCCATACTCATTAAATCATAGAATGGAGATTTACCAAAATCTGCCACTATAAATACTTGAGATAAGGGATTTGATATGAATTAATGTAGCAATGAAATAGTCCATAAAGAATCAGAAAAGTTATATAGAAGACAATGGAACATAACCTAAATTAATGGAAGAATTACTACAGGACTTGAGAGAAGAGGTAAAATTAATAGCTAACCATATTTACATTTTGTAAAGGATAAGGTTTCTGTTTAATGGAAGTGTGTATTATTCCCATTGATGAGAACTGGAACAAGATATGTATTGGAAATGTGTATCTTGCCACTCTACCCTTACCATCATTATGGGAAACTGATAGAATTATTGATGAAGAAAATATCAGTAGATTATATGGAAGTCTGTGCAGCATATATGTAAGGTTGGGTTCCGTTCAGATGATCGAAGTTTTAAAACTTCAAATTTCATATGGCCGAGACCATATGATCAAAGTTTTAAAACTTCAAGCATTCTGAACGGAGATCTCCATACAGCATGGAAAGGAAAATTTTCCCTTTTCCTCACTTTAGTACAATGTTGGAGTTGGTATATTTAAATAGCGGGGGTATGGGGGTGGCAGGGGGGCTTGCCCCCTGCAAACATGTACATGAAAATCTTTTTGTTTTGTTTGTATTTCAGGTGTTCGAACTTTTGAATCTTCGATCATATGGTCTCGGCCATATGAAATTTGAAGTTTAAAAACTTCGATCATCTGAAGTGAATCCTTAAGGTTAAATGGACTCCTGACAGGAAGCTTGTTTCAGGAAAATCCAGTTATGTTTTATGACTGGATATTTATGGTACAGAATTAAAAAGGGCCAGTAGATATGCTAGTTAAATTATTAGCAAAAGACCCTATTAGAATGGGTCAAGGAGTGGTTGCAGGGGTGAAATATTTAAGAATACAGAATACTATGCTAAATGGGATTTACTCTGATGATTTCATATCGATTGATGGATAAACACAGAGGAAATACTGTTGTAGGTCCTTTGCACTGACTTAGTAAATGGCTTTTCAAATGGTCAGCAAGCAGAACTTTGCTATTTGGCCAGAGGCATACAGTGATACAGCATAGTTAACATAAAAGAAGTTGTAGAAGGGATGCAAAACTGGAGGAATAATTCAAACTATGGCACCTTATATTTCATGTAAAATGATGTACCTTGGAAGCAAAGTACTAATGGGGGGGGTCAGTAACAACAATTACAAAGTAAAGGATAACTATAGTCATATCAGAAGACTTAAAAGCAGACAATGGGTGTGAGTAAATAGCAAATAAACCTGGTTGAAAATATGCATGCAGAGCAGGAACCACCATGAGTAGAAAATGATAAGCTACTATTATCTATTTATATAGAGATACAAGATGTTATCTAGAATATTACACTTAGTTTTGGAGACTTAATTAGTCTAAGTACATAAGCAAGAGGGAAGCAGTTTAGAGGAAAGCAACATAAATGTTTTATGATCTGTACCAGGAGTAAAAAAAAACAGATTAATAGAGTAATGTACATAACTGCAAGGGGAAAATGCTTAAACAAGGTAAAATATAGAGGGATTATTAGCACCACCTTCCAGAAAAAGATTTTATCTTAAAATTAATTTATTGAAATCACAGTTCCTAAAGAGACAGCACACATTTGCTTGACATTGTCATCACAGCTAATTGCATAGCTCAACATATATTTTTATCCACTCATAATAAATATATATCTGATACAAAAACATAGTTTTTAAATGTTTATATACATAGAATTCCTGCCTTTCCCTCATTACATAAATAGTCCTCCCAACCAAAATTATAACACTTACTCCTCTTGCATCTTTTCTGCGTTTCGCCCATATCTCTTTTGCCTAATTCCCAATATCATATTCCATTTCTTCTGTAATCTCTTTTGCCTACTTTTGTTACCTCTTTACTGCTATCTGACTTATCTGTTGTCTTATCTTTCCTCACCTGACAGTTCAGTTTCCTTTTCATTCACTTGGCATTAATAATGCATCACTCAATTCTTCAGTTCCTTGCGTCCTTTGCTTTTCATCTGTTCCAAATAAACATAATTTCACATCCCCTTTACCTCACTATTGAACACATTACTCCATACTGCCTTCATTATTTGCCAGCCTTTCAGTACCACTGTAGATCCCCATCATATATGTAAAATCACAAGATCGTTGTACAACTCCACTGCTTTGAACTTTCCTACTGGCCCACCTCTCCCAATAACCTTAGGGTCCTACATCACCAATGTAACAGCATCATATGTCAGGATCTCAGTGGTCTTTACACATTTAAGAACTTCCACATCTGCTATGTTTCTACTTACATAATTCTTAGTACTTTCACGTATCTCACCTTCTTTTATGAACTTCTTCCTAGGCTTACTAAAGCCTATTACTTCCTCATCTTCTCCCAAATCCTTGAATAAGCATTCTCCCCTTTCTTTAATTATAATTTCCCAACAACTTCCCCTTGATCTGATGCCACCTTTTACTCCATTCTGATTCCTATCTTTCCTTAACAATTCTCGTCCACTAACAAATCCCTTCCTCTCAACCTAAGTGTCCCCCTCACCTGTCTGACAGACGATACTACATTCATTTCCCCTTGTCGTATCATTGCAGTGTATCTTGAACATTTTTAACCTATTCCTTCAGCTAAATGCTTGTTGCTGTCTCTCATACAAGTCTCTAATTCTTGCCCTTTTGACTCCTTCACTCTCAGTCTCACTCTTAGTCCCTCTTTTAAAAGTTTTCTTATTCCTGCAACTCTTGCTTCCCTTTTATTGAAAATGTTATTTTGTTATAAATGTTGTTTTTCATCACCTATAATCATCCTCCCAAACATTTTACCTGATCTTATTACTTAAAAATATTTTCAATGTTAATGCAACATTCAAAGCTTCCACTTTCTCTATCTTTACACGCATTCTTCCAAATATTTACCTATTGCATATTTTTACACTTCCCCCATACACACTGTCATCAGCTTTATTTGTATGTGCCTAAACACATACACACACACACACACACACACACACACACACACACACACACACACACACACACACACACACACACACACACACACACACACACACACACACACACACACACACACACACATATATACATACATATATATATATATAGGTCTACTTTACATGGTCGACATTTCACAAAGTCGACTTTCATTTGGCCGAGACCATATGATCGACATTCAGAAAGCTAACCATGTAAAATAAACACAAAAAACACAACAAACACTTACCTTAAAAACTGTTAGCCCCCCACACCCCCGTAACTTAAATATACCAACTCTGAGATCACACTACAGTGCGGGAGATGGAAATTTTCCCATTCCACACTGTACGGAGAGAGCAGTTCCCCATGGTCGGCTTTTCAAAAGTCGATCATATGGTCTCGGCCATATGAAAGTCGACTTTGTGAAAAGTCGACCATGTGAAGGGAACCTATACACACACACATATATATATATATATATATATATATATATATATATATAAAAATATATGTATATATATATATATATATATATATATATATATATATACTGAAACATTAGATATCAGGATCTATTTGTTTATTACTAATAAACAAATAGATCTTGATATCTAATGTCTCAGTACTTTGAACGTATATATCTGAATGTTTCACATTAAGTACTTTTAACAGAGTAAGCCTTGGTTACTTCCGTGCTGTGACTGTTTGTTTGGTTATTACATATTTTTCATTCATCACGGAAGAATTTGTCTCGTGGGAGAATGGACTCATTATTTATTTATATATATATATATATATATATATATATATATATATATATATATATATATATATATATGTATGTATAGATATATTACCAAACACAGCATCATAACTCTTACAACCACAATTCTCCTAGTTAGAGTATTCACCCTACTGATTCATACTGCTAGGATTCCTTTTATTATATCTCTTAACTCATCCAAATTTTCCTTGTTTGTTTTCTGCCATCTAGTGTACTTTCACACCCTCATTATATTCACTACTTCCTATTCCTATTACAATGATCACTTGGGATAATTCTTCAGGTCTGATCCTTTCCTAGACTCTTCAAATACCCGCATCATCTGAGGCAGTATCAGCTCAACATATTCTAATAATATTATACAGCCAGCTGCAAACAAATTCATACTGATCTTATTTACTTACAAGCCTCACATTGGTACCAGTTTCCTTATTCTCTATGCCAGTTTCAACATAAACAGAACAAAAATCATGAGAAGAACAATGGGGTTCTGTCTGAGCAAACAAAGTAGTTGACTTTGGGGAAATGTAAGGATGTATAAATCATTGCAAAGGTGGGAGATTACTGGAATATTTTTTATGAAATATTAATATGGCTAGAACTACAGAATCCATTCTAAAATATATTGGACGGCCAGGTAGTACCTTTATGAGGAGTGGACCACAGATAATCTCTTAAATAAATATCACCTGCAAATTAGCCAGTAAATAGTAAACAAACTACTTAAGCCATGAAGATCATCTCTGTCAGTAGATGCATGTTGCTGTGTTAGAAATCTCAAATACATATGGGTCAACTGTATTTTAAAGCTGTCATGATAATTCTTGAGACTTCCATAGCTGAACACAAAGTGTCTGTATTTTTTATATCTATTTGTTACATTGTAGACCCAAAATGAAATACAGCAGCGTCTTATGGTGTTTCTTTTATTATAAGATGTTACTACATGGCTTTTGCCAAAAGCAAAGCTAGCCCAGATTTAATATTTGCTGTCTACTGAGATGATATCCTGTGATAACATGTGACCTGCCAGATACATATCCTTAATGAGATAATACTGATAAAAAAACAAGAGCTTCGATACTGTAAGACATTAATTGCACTGTATTAATATCAGACACAAAAGGAATCAATGCTCTAAGTGAAAAATGAACTACTTTATTTTAAAATAAAATTATTTTGTACTATGCAGTATACGATTGCATAATAACATATCCATTCACTGAGAGGCTAAAATACATAACTTTGTGTTGTGTTTTATTCCACATCTCAGTAACAATCAGCATGCTTTCAGCACATTCTCTATTTTGTATTACTAAAGTAATGGGAAAAAAGTCAAACTCACACCTTCAAGTTATCTGTTAATAGTCCTTTGAATATAACTCTGTTAGTTACATAGTCTCCTGGAATTATACACTTTTTTATTTTGGTTTTCTTCACATGCACATTATCCATTCATTTAATGCCTCTTTAGTTTACTACCAACAATGGACACACACAATCACACAGACACATAGAATGACTGAATGACAGACAGACACACATATTTGCACATGCAGTATGCGCTTCACTATAATTTGTTGTACATTCTAGACTTTCCAAATACCACAGCTATTTGAAAATAAAATTACCATATAAAGCATGCCAAAAATAATTTTACCAGAACTAGGAATATGTGGCATGAGAGAAGTTTATCTTTGATTTTGTTCTCCTGGAAATTTTTATTAAACTGTAATCTTGGTTTATGATCACTGCATGCACTGCATCATGGGATAAAGTAATTTGTAAGAAAAATCTATAGCCCTTAGTTTACTGTTGTTTTCAGTTCTTGGTTTTAAGCAAAAACACACGCTTGCTCAGGCAGTTGAAATATACCAATAAAACGGACTTTTAGCGTTACATAAATGCAAACCAAAATTTGTTGAGGCCAACAAAGGAAACTGAGCTTTCCAAAAATGGTGTTAAATATGCATTTTCTGTAAATGTGTAGACAGAGTATGAAAAGTGAAAGATATGAAAAGCATCTTTTGCATGCCAAAAACATCTGGTTTCATATTTTTGGACCAAAAGGAAATTGCATGCAGAATGAAATCGTATGTTTTGATTTATATTATTATTTGAAGGTTCAAAAGCTGGCAATCAGAAGTTAAATTCTGAGATAATGAATAATGGAGCTAAGAAGAGAAAACAATTTGATGAAAAGAACATCATAGAATACAACTGTATTTGAAGTTTAATTATCTGGTAACAATGTGAACAAAACTAGAATGCCACCAATTATTCTGAAAGTAAATAATTGTCCAAGTATGAGCTAAGCAAAAAATGGAGTTGGTAACCAAGGTGCTCCTAAGATATTTTTAGATAGTATGTCATGTATATCATCAGCAAGTGCTGCATTTCTACAATAAATTGAGCTTCTACTCCGATGCCATTTTATGAGAAATGTACATGGTCTGCTCCAAAGTGTTTTGGATGCATTTTGTTACAGCAATCAGACAAAAGTCTATTGTCATGTTTTTACATATGCTAACAAGCCTTTATTACCAGATGCAGATACCCTGCATCAAGGACAAAGTGTTATTTGTTGTACTTTAGTACCATGAGGAGCGTATACCCAGCACCACAAGACAAAGGGTGAAATGTGAGGATGAAATGCTTAGCTTACTACTAATCAGGCGCATAATATAAAATAGCAACTATTAGAAAGCAGAATGAGCATAAATTATGTCATAAAATTTGCAGAAATCTGAAAATTCAGCTCTGTTATTTTGTCTCACTGCATTTCATGATATAAAATTTCATGACAACAACCATCTTTTTCCTGTACTCATGCTGCACATTCCCTTTGCTTGTCTTTGGTACAGTCTGAAAAACAAATTACTAAAATGTATTAGCAAGAAATTGGGGTGTAGTCCTTTCACTTGTTAATAAACACACATACACAAAGATGCATGAAGAAACCATACGGCTTAAAGAGACAAGATAATGCTATTTGCCTCTTACCTCACCACTATAAACCAAAGTATTGTGCAGACTTTCAAATATAATTATAAATATGGTTATGCTTTCATGTTTCCTTAAAATCCTATATTATGCTTAAATTCATCCCCATACATTGTGATGTTCAGAATAAAAGCTTCACAGCTTTGTCTGAGCTCCTGGAGGGCCTTCCTTATTCCCAGCATGCAAGTCCTGTCTTTGCTACTGTCACAGCCTTCAGCCAGTGTAAGTACTGATTTTGGTAGGTAGCTAAAACAAAACAAGATCTGCTGATATTCTTTTGCAGCAGTATCAAAACCCTTCATTTGTCCTAATCTTCAGCATAGCTGAAGCTTACAATAAACATAAGAGATTCTGAAATCCAGGCAACACAAGTGCATCTGTGACACTTCAAAAGTTATAAATAGTTCTATCACTTTGTAACATGCAAAGCATTCACCTACCATCATCAATGATTGTTACAACCACACCGTCACCAGTAATATTCCTTTTCCAGGCAGGCATTACATTCAGATCAAATCCTTTAGGTCCATTGGTCTGGCCACTGTTGTGCTACAGTGAAATCAGAAACAAAAATTGAGGTAAATATACTGACAACAAAAAAGGAATACATAGTGGAAACATTCAGCCATTAAAGAATTATTTTTCTAGCCTTCACTTTGTCTGTCTGTCTATTTACCTGTCTGTGCATCTGCATACCTACTTATTCAAATGGCTAGCTAGCTAACTAATGAATGCCTATTCATGTATTTATTGACTCTATTAATATATGTAGATATTTACCCACATTTCCAGGTACCTCAAATCTACCAACCTCACCTACTTGCCCACTTCCATCATTTCAGTTACAATCTGTCTGCTTCCTTTATTTTCTCTCTTCTCCAAAAATTAAAACCTACCACCCCCTCTGCTGACCAACTACCAGCAGAATACCTGCAAAAAGGAACCAAAGTCATAGCCTTCCCCATTTCCATACTGATAAACAGAACCATAAGAGAAGGAACTATCCCATCTAGCTGGAAAATCTCTTACATTACCCCCCTACATAAAGGTGGTAACTCCAATGACTTTTCAAACTATTGTCCAATACCTTTATTCTCCCCACTGGCAAAAATAATGGAAAAATGCATCCATAAGCAACTACTTAACCATCTTATCCAAAATAACTTACTCGCCATCTGTCAACATGGATTTAGACCATTCCACAGTACCACCACTGCACTGCTATCCTTTACAGACTGCTTTAACAAAAACCGTAACAACAATATTCTTTCCTCTTCAGTCTTTATAGATTTATCTAAAGCTTTTGACATGGTTAATCACCAGTTCCTTTTAAATATACTGAAATCCCTTTCTCTTGAACCTACAGCCTTAAATTGGTTCAAATCTTACTTAGACAACAGACAGCAGGCTGTACTATGGGAAAACAATCTATCTACACACCTCCCCATTTCCCTTGGTGTTCCCCAGGGCTCCATATTAGGCCCACTGCTATTTTCCATTTTTATTAATGACCTCCACTTAGCAATTCCTCATGCAACCTGTATTCAATACGCAGACAACTCCACTATAATTTGTTCAGCTAATTCTCCTTCTGAGCTACTGTCCCTTACCCAAAAAGCATTTAATACAGTGGAACAATGGTTTTTAAACACCTGCCTCCTACTGAACCCCAAATAAAACTAAACTTCTAC